>NW_026682859.1:0-66548 GCF_029962835.1 Magnolia sinica | reverse complement strand
AAAGCAATAAAAATAATAATTTATAATAATAAGTTACTTTTAAAAAAAAACACTTATTTAAGTTCAATAACTGAATTAATTTTTTTAAAGAAAAATAACTTATTAAGCAAGGTAAGTTTAAAAAGCTACTTATTTGCTCCTATCCAAACGGGCCTTAGCAATATAGATTTAATTGCATTTATAATCCAAAAGTTATTTGGCAGAATGGATTTGGAGGTTGTTGGAACTGAATGTATTTGAAATATAAAAGTCCAATGTATTTTGAAATCTCTCTTTTGCCATGAATACAAAAGAAATGCAGTTATTAACTCCTTTTTTGAGGTAAAATAGTTGCATGTGTAACATAAAGTACCACCGTAGGCTATTAATCCATTGTACACGTGAAATATTGATTACACTCTAACCAAAGTATTAGCTGCATGACTAACATCACATCAATAGAATAATCTGTACAGTCCGAACATTACCTATGTAAATTAATGATTAAAAAATATTTGCTTGCTTCCAATCTTATGCATGTGGCACACTTGAGGCTCAAAGCTTTATCATTTTTTATTTATTTTTTATTAGAGGATACACTTCAAAAGACTTATTATAATTAATTTATCAAATATCGCAAATGTGCATCAATTTGAGATATTAAAGTTGATTTAATAATCAAAATCAAATACTATAAATACAGTTTTTTATTTTTATTTTTAAATTATTATTATTATTTAGTGCATTCTGTGTACAAGCTAATGCCAAACCCAACAAATAAAATCACTTTGATTTGTGATTTGGAATCCAATACGTTACAGATACAAGCTCCCAAACAATCCCTTTGATTTCGACCTTGAACCTGCGGTGAAAGTACAAACAGTTACTAAATGATTGGGTCTTGGACTCCTTTCACCTGACGCAGCCCATTTACACACGCCTGTAGAGAGTGACCCTGATCGTAGATTTGCCCTCAGTTGCTCTATTCAACATGGGGAATGACCTATCTCTCTATGGTAAGCTATGTTCCATTTCGGGATTTTTTTTTAAAAAAATTTTAAAAATTAAAAAAAAAAAAATCTTATATTATCAGCTCCCATGCTGTCTTCCATTTTAAAGCCGGATACAATACAAACATTTCTAGATGAGCTCAACCTGTAAATTGATATGTAGAAATCAGCTTGATGTTTTAATGGCATCCAATCCGTCCATCATGGGCACTAATCCAATACTCAGGTGGATTGTACCATGTAAAATCTTCCCTAAATTTTCTAAATCTTGTGTTGTGATCCACCTGTGTTTTGGAATGGCCTTATGTTTTGGGTGTCTTTTGATCATCTTCATCAAATGCATCTTTTGAATGGATTAAATGGCATATACAGGACCTCTGGGGCCCACATACAATTTTGAAGGTTTTTAATTCGTGGGTTCTCATGCCAACTGCTCACTTTAATAGCCAATGAGTCTTGGATGGACGAGATTTTTTGAAGTGAGTGAGAGCATTAAGCTGTGCACATGATGGATGGATTGGATGTCATTAAAACATCACTTTGGACCCCACACGCCAATTTGTAAGTTATCTGAAAATGCTTGTATTCAACAAGGCCCGAGAGTAATCAGTATATAGTTGAGAGTATACTAGCATGAATTGGTGCATGCATATGGATTATGGATGATCATAATCCTAAAACCTTATGATTTGCATAGATGAAACCTTAGAAAACTCAAGTCCATTTTTAATGGTTAGGACTATCTTTAACTGTCGATAGTGTTCCCTACTTAAAGGGTGGATTTTTTATTTATTTATTTAAAAGATGAGCAATTTATTGAAATCTAGCAAAGGAAAAACAAAACAAAACAAAATAATAATAACATAATAATAATAATAACAAACTGACAAAAAGCTACTTCATAATAGCTAAAAACCCCAATAACATAAGGGCCCGTTGGCTAGCTGCATTAGGTGGTATTAAGGTGGATGAAATTGCAAAAGTTACAATAAGTGCATGTATAAGGTATTGTCTCTTGATTGGCTTTATCCTATGTTTTCTAATATTATGTTTGGAATGCATGCAGTGAAAAATAAATCCTATGGTGTACTTTCAAATTGCATTTGGATTGAACTGGATGAAGCGAAAATCCATCATACGTGGGATTAGTAATCCCATCTCACACTTTTCAACGCAAGGCTCATTTTCCAAAGCTTAGCTACTAAGTTAATTTTAATCCTATCTCACACTCTTTCCAAACATGCTATTCCCAATTTCAAAGTGGGATTAGTAATGCAATCCCATTTAATACAACTTAATACTAGTGTCTAAACCGGCCCTAAAAGGATTGGCGGACATTCCATCCCAACTTTTTGAGTTATGGATTTTCATCATTTTTGCCATCCATGCTTAACACCAGGTAGTATTTCTAATGAATAAGGTGGATGTTCCATCGACCGGCTCTTTTGATTGCGAATTTGATCCGAGCTTTATTTTAACTGATTGAGGTCAATTACATGAATCTTACTATACCATTCCTTAAATGCAGCCAACTTCTCAAAAATTCAAAATCTAATTCATACAATGCAAAGATATGGGTCGTGTATCATGTAATTCATTCTTCAGGTACGTGGATCTCATCAGATACTTATTCTAACCAATTGAGGTTAACTATACCGATCTTAATCTACCACTCTTTTCGTGGGGCCCACTTCTCAAAATTCAAAATGCAGGCACACAATGCAAAACATGGGCCGTGTATCATGTAATTTGTCTTTTGATTGCGATGTTTGGGCCAAACAAGGTTAGATGATAGAGTAATGATGTGATTGGCTAGGTAGTGCTTTGGATTGACCAAATGAAATGCTTTAATTATCAGCAATCATGCAATGCTTTAATTATCAATAATCATTAGTTGAAGCTTGAGATGTTTCGTTTTATATTGACACACGTGTGAGAGGTACTACTCAAGACCACACGTGATAAACATTCCCATACAACTTTTAAAATAGTATTTGACAGGGATTTCTATTGAAAAATTATTCAGGAATCAAAATGACCAGGTGGTGTTTTTGAGAAGAGCAATTACCAAAATGCCCTCTTTAATTTTATTTTTACCTTTAAAATGGAAGCCGACCATGTGATGGGTTTACTCCGCTAACTTATGTGGGCCCCACCATGATGTATATGTTATATCCAAATCATCCATCCATTTTATGAGATCATTTTAAGTCATTCGCTCAAAACTGAGGCAAATCCAAAGCTCAAGTGGGCCGCGCCACAGAAAGCAATGGGGATTAAACACCTACTGTTGAAAATTTGTTGGGGCTACAAAAATTTTGGATCAAGCTAATATTTTTATTTTCCCTTCATCTAGATTTGTGTGACCTTATGTTGGATGGCAAAGAAACATCATGGTGGGCCCTAGGAAGGTTTGAACCATGGGTGTCATTGTCCCTACCACATTTTTGTGGTGTGGTCTACCTGAGGTTTGGATTTGCCTTATTTTTAGCCTAATGCCTTAAAATTATCTTGTAAAATGGATGGACAGTGTGGATATAACAAATACATCATGGTGGGGCCCACAAAAGTTGGTGACATTAACACACCATGGAGGTTTCCCCTTTCCTTTAAAATGTGCTAAATCAAGATATGTAAGATTTCATGTGGTATGCATATGACATCCAAACCTCTCCAGACTTAGAATGTTTTTGGGTGGTGTTTTATTATTTTTATATATGGTGTGGCCCACTTTATGATTGGATCTGTTAGATTTTTTGTTTGTTTGATCGTCGTGATGGGTGCAGTTGTTGGATAGGTTAGGTGACATTTAATTAAATGTGGGCCCTACAATTCTCGACTTCACCACTTTTTAAAGAAAATAATAGAGCATTTTGATAATTGCTCTCCTCCAAAAGCACCACCCTGGAGTTCCCCTTTGGCAGAGTCATTATTTTCATCAATTTTGAATTCATGCGAATTTGCCATGACAATCAATATTTAATATTTAAATGGGTTGTGATTAAGCAAGGGCTACTCATTGAGAGGAATAACACAAATGAGCAACTCAGGTGAACAGTCACATGTAAAAGATCGATTCATTCTAACATGGAAGTAGATTGGGTGGTGACCCCAACACTACCCAGCTAGACGACCATGTTGGGCATTGTGGGGCCATCATGGTGTATGTGTTTTTATATCCATACTGTCCATCTATTTTGCTAGCTCATTTTAGGGGGTATGGGCCAAAAAATGAAATAGATACCAAACTCAAGTAGACCCACCACAGGAAACAGTGGAGATAATGACACCCACATTCGAAGCCTTTCTAATGTTTATTTGCCATTCACCCTGTTAACAAGGTCCCACAAACCTGGATAAGGACAGATACAAGTCTTTAAATATATATATATATATATATTAAAAGCACGAATATCACCTTCACCCAAAACTTTTTTGTGGCCTCCAAGAAGTGCTCAATCACCACTCTTCTGTCGTGTAGCCCACTTGAGCTTTTGATTTGCTTCATTTTTTTAAGCTCATGTCTTAATATGAGCTGGCACAACTGATGGACAATGTGGATAAAACACACACATCATGGTGGGCCCCACACATGTGGTCACCATCCAATCCACTTCTCACACGGATGTGGATTGGATGGTGACCCAACACCACGGTGTACATTGAAACATGTATGATTCACCCGGACCTCAAAAAATTGTTCCACTCACATGACAAGGAATCATGATTAGAGCTGGGCATCAAGTCCAGTTGGACTGAGTTAGGACTGACACGGCAACCCAATTTTCAAATAGACCTGATCTAAACTCAACCTGACTTGGTACTGAGTCCGGCATGCCTGATGCAATCCGAGTCTGAGTCTAGACTACTAATCCGGACCGAGTCTGACCCGGTCACAAGTACCGAGTCGGGTCAAGTCAGCATGGAGTCGAGTTGGTGTGGTGGGTATCCGTGGGTTGAAATCACAGCTCAAAACCTAAATGCACCAGCCAATATTGCAGCTTCTCCATCAGCTACATAGCATCTCAGATATTAAATGTTAAATATGGATTTTTTTATATATTATTTTTTTAATATGTACGAGTCGAGTTTCGGATCAAGTCGAATAAGTATTGAGTTGGATTTCGGGATGAGTCGAGTCAGTTACTGGGTGACTCGAACTTGACTCGGTTTGAGTTTTGATTCGGTTCAGCTCGTTCCGTGCCCAAATCTAATCATGACCCTATCAATTATATAAATACCATGTAGAGTTAGGGCTTGTTTGGATAAACTTATGCAAAAGAGGGTTTTATTAAGTCCCTTGATATACATTGATACACCATCTTTGAGCTTTTTAAAGCAAGTGGTTGTTTGACATTGTATGAGAGCATAAAGTCAAGCATTTCAATCTCCAGAGCAGCAAATATACTTTCATAGTATATTCTCCCACAGGGGGTGGGATCATGACTAAAAGCTCTATTGTTTTCTTTTTTTGGTGAATGATGACATTCGATTGAACCGTATCAAGTGCAAGCAGATTTTTTCTTCTGAAAGTGGGTCATATGAGTTAATAATCCAGACCATTTATCTATTTTGTCCAAAGACAAATGATTCTAATGAGCCCCATTCATCAGTCGAACACCGTAGCATTGTAATGGGATATGATACCATAGAGCTATTAAAACCAGATTATGGTGGAGTCATTTCTCTGCGTTCCTCTAAGAAGATCCAAAGAGTTGAACTGATGAGATAGAGAGCTGTTTGGTGCCTCAGAAATTTTCAAGATTGGAGGATCCTAATCATTTGATTAATGGCCCAAGAAAAGAAGACAGCTGAAGAGTCTAATCATTATTTATAAGAAAATAACCCAATGATCAAAGGGTGAAATCTCCTATCGAGCAAGATTTCTTGGGTGTCACCCAATCAAAACATCCTAACATGAACAGGCACAATAGGTGTTCTTAGTAAGATCACTTCCTCTCTGGTCAAGAGATTGATTCTTTCTCAGGTGACCATGGATGATGTGGATAATTTCCTTTGTAGAGTTGGGGATGCTCAGAAACCACCGTGTGCTGCACCTGGAAACGGAAAAAAATAAAAAAATAAAAAATCAAACACTTGGCAAGAGTGAAAACAAACTCTACTGAAGACCTCATCTTGAATCTCCATCACTATATGGTCAACATGAAAAGAATCTTGCTGACAAGAGATGATCATTATGTAAAAATTCTATGAGGTGAGTCTTATTGACTAACGGTCTAGATCTCCCTAAGGGTTGGATGATGTGATCAGGCATACTGGTGTACCTCACTAAAGTTGTGATTGATCTAAAATTGTGTACGGTTGGTGCGCTAATCCTAAATTCGTGTGGAGCCTAAAAGAGAGGAATTTCAGTAAATATAAACACATGGCTGGGTACCAAGCTTAAACACGTTGAAGCCTCTATTCCCATCTTGGTGCTTCTTTGAAGAGTGCAAGGCGTGAAAGATCCTAGCAACTCGAAATCCAGAGATGGCATCCCAATCAGGTACGGAATTTAGTTTGGATTTATCGATCCTTATGTCCGATGCACTACGGCCCTTTCAATTCCGCAAATTATAGTTCAACAGATTACTCATGCCAGGGTGAGAAAAACCTGCTTTTCTGGATGTTTCCAAGTTGCCTTAGAGATTCCATCACATCAATGGAATCTCTAAGGTGGGGGCCATTATATGAACACTGTAGATAACCATATCATTCTTCGTCAATATATTTTGTGCTCCCACATTTATTTTTTCTAAACAAATAGAAGAAAAGAGATTTTTTTTTTTTTTTTTTATATATTTAAAATGGCAACAAAAGAATTACCAGTGTCGAGTTTGCTGAGTGACGTCTATTCCCCAAATCTCGTTCTTTGCCAAATCAATTCAGCTGGAACTCTACCACGACTGATATTTAAGAAAACCGATATAACATCCAGATGATCTGAATTAAACAAAATAAAATAAAAAGTTGAAAATAAAGAATAAAAAACTGCAAAAATATATAAACATGAAGAGAAGAAAAAGGGAAAAGCAGAGAAATTAAATGCAGAGATTATTTATCTTACTTCAGATTCCCATTACTTCTTCCTCTTCGTGATTGGCAGCAAAACTGTTGATAATATCTTTGATATGAGTAAAAGATCACATCTTGTGCTTTTCCTTACTGTGATAAAGGATTAAAAGAGAAGAAGCAAGACAATTAGAAAACACGCTCTTCAATGGAATTAAAAAAATGTAGTAGAAAATCATTAGGACAGTTCATTGAGTTTCTCCACCTTCTAAAAATGATCCCAAGAAATTGGGTTGAGAACCTGTTACTCGATCGTAACCAGCCCACGTATGAGAACCATACAAACAATTGATTCAATGTTTTAATGAAAAATAACTTGCATCATAAGCAAGGTATTCCGTAACAGTAAAAGTGGCCGTAACAGCCACCATCATTACCTTTATGATATGGGTTATAATGGCCATTATGGTCCCCAGACACTTTTTTTTTTTTTTTTATAAAATTTTATAATGGCCATTACGGTCTTGGACACTTTTTTTTTTTTCCTATTGAAAAAAATCTGAAAAATCTGTGTCGGCTCCATAACAGGCCATTACAGGGGCATAATGGGCTGTTACGGGGGCTGTAACGGCCTTTACATGTTATTTTATCCATAATGGCCGTTACGATATTTACGATCCATAACATGTAACGGTTGCCACCATTTACGACACACCATGATCATAAGCTTCTTATAGATAAAAGATCTTTTCTTGCAGATGATGGCTCCTCATCAAGCAGGAAGGTGCTCCTGTAAATCTGGTAGGTTCATTAGCAAAATTGTTCAATAGGATGCCCAGATTCTGCCTGAGAATTATCAGGCCTGATAGGACCGCCTTTTTTTTTTTTCTTTTTAATTCAGGATCAGGAGTATATGAAGGATCGACAATTAGCATTGGTTTCTGAACAATTCCCTGTGAACAGACAGAGCTAACACAGCATTCGACTCTCCAGAGTTTTCAAGAAATTCATGTGCTTCATCACTAGGCAGCAGATTTACAATATTACATTCCAAAGTAGTCCTGGAAGCCATTGTTAAAGCATCTTCCTATTTGATGGGGATTCCATGCTTTCTTTAGGTGGTGTTTGATTTTTCATTTACTGGTGTAAATACTTGTAAATAGATTATGATTACTTACATCCATAATTGCAGAAGCATCCTCATACAACATTGATGGCACGCCTTTTGAACTCCAAACTTGGGCAGAAAGGAAAAAACTGTGGGGCCCATTGTGATGTATGTGGCTTATCTATGCCATCCAAACCTTTAGCCAGCTCATTTTAGTGCAGGAGTCTAAAAATGAGGCAGATCCAAAGCTCAAGTGGACAGCACCACGGGAAATGGTGGTCCTAAAGACGTTCACCGTTGAAAACTGTTTCTGTCCATTAGGCTCACATTGATTTTTTTGTCATCTAAACTATTCATAAGGTCACAAAGACATGGATAAAGGAACAACACAAATATCAGCTTGATCCAAATTAAAATGCTTAAAAAGTAGCTGAATTGCATTTTCTTTGCATCACCTAGTTTTAATCAATTTACAAGAGGATTCAATATACCGGGGAATGGAAAGTCAATACAGCAGAAAAATCTATAAATGAAGTTTACCTCATGTTGTAATGGTTGCATTATTTTCTGTGTCCTGCAAGACGATGAAGAAGTGGATGTAAGGTCTCTGCCTGTGCTTTGATTGACCTCATTATCCTTTCCAGTATTAGCATTCCTCCCACTACCAGCATCTAATCATATGAAATTAAGACAAGATGACTTAAACTTGGAAATATAACAATGCTAAAAATCCTCCAAAAGATATCATTCTAGTAACTGATCAGCATGGAGCAAGTTCTAAATGAACAAACCTGATGGTGCAAATGCAACATGATGCAATCATCAATCACATAAAAGGTAAGGAATGTCTTCAGCTCTAACCGAGAAGCATGAAATCTACATGAGGAAATGATGGAGGACAATTAGCCACTTGCTCTAAAAGCTCGAACTGATAGAGAGTGGCGAATCAATCCCTTTATCCAATAGCTCAGGCCCCACATCGCATGGGTTAGGACCTTGGCCAAACCTCCTCATGGGCCCCACTTCACATGGGTTCCGCTTCACACGGGCCACCTACCCCAAGTGTGTCCTCGCATCCCACAGGCTACCCCACTTGAGCCCGGTGTGAAAATTTCCCTGCATTAGGAAAAGGTTAGAAAGCTCACAAGTCTCCTTGGAGACAAGGCTTGCTAGTCTCTAACATCTCCACCATAAATAAGGAACATGTAATTCAACCACTCATCTACTGCGCCATCATGTAGGCGAGACAATAGCCCAAAAAAAACACAACACTACAAGAATCCCTATTATATCGGTTACGATTTCAGTCGTTGAATGGGGACTTCTAGCCAAGGGCGGAAATGCTTGGAACTGCCTTAAACCGGAGGGACCCTGCGAATGAATCTGGAAAACGATGAATCCCCTCTCTTAGGGCCATGGCTTCTGCCACAATCAGCTCCACAGCCACTAATAGGTGCAGGATAGGAAGCATTCAGGTGAACACATGGTAATTAGCAGTACCACAAATACCAAATAGCTCTGGCATATCAGAACAGCAACCCACTTAATCTCCACCCTCCCAGCTGAGGAACAGACAACACTACCTTCCATATGTGCCAGGCCCACTGAATGTGAACCACTCAGTCTTTTGCTCAACTTCTTTTTACATCCATTTACAGGCTGCCAATGCCATGGCAAATATAGTTCAATGCTGTGATTTTTAGCCGTAGGCCCTTCATGTGGCAGGCCATCATATTAACTGTTCTGATTTCCCTCCATGTGTTCCATGTGTGCAGCAGAGATGCTAGAGACAAGTGAGCAAGATCTCCAAGGAACCTCATGAGCCTCCCCACACCTCAGATTGCATATGGTCATGGTTCAAATGTAAAATGGTAACACAAAAACAAAAAATTAACATCACTATCATACATGGAATTTGAGAGAAGCAAATGCAATGCCATGAATTTGAGACCATCCAAGTGCTAAAGCAGGCTTCAACAGTAACCAAGTGTTTCAAATAAATGCAGTTTTTTTTCATATTAAGATGGGGAACATGTATACCATAGGAGATGTCATGATAAGAATAGCTCCCTCAAACGCCACAACCCTGCGTTGCAGGTGATCTCCACCTAGTAGTCTCAGCAGGCTCCCTATTGCGAAGATTCTGCAAGAAAAGAAGAAGAAGAATGAGAAGATACTTGTTAATAATTTCAGAGACTGAAAAGGCAAAAAAGAAAAAGAAGAAAAAAAAAGAAGCCAAGCTACTACGATGCTTATGCATTTATCGACTTAAGGACTCAATGCCGAATGTCGATAGACTGAGACAATAAAACATTAAACAAGGTATTTCAATCTTACAAACAACAAACTCATAGGTAAAAAAGGGCCATCATAAAATATGTCTAAGAGATGACAATGCATGCAACAGAAATATGTTGTGCATTACACAGAACTCTAGCTTTTGGACACACAGAACTCTAGCTTTTCGCAGGCGTCAAGCGCAGTCCTGAAGAAAGGATGACTGTTCAACAGAAATAGAATGTAACGGCCATGTTTCCAACTTTAAATTGGACAACCTAAGGAAGTGAGCTTGTATACACTTACATAAATAAGAAAAGGATTCTAATGAACATATCCAATAAAAATCACCTAGAGAAAAAAAAAAAAAAAGGAAAAAGAAAAAAACAGAAGGCTAAATTCATACATTTTGGCGTAGTTCCCATGGAGACAGGTCCTGTACAGACCTGGTCCCGCAGTCCAAACTTGCTCTCTTTTAAGCTTGCAGGTAAAACATAGGCCTATATTTAAGTGCACCAAATGAACGGGACAGGCCCAGTCCAAGTTTGACAACTTTTTGAATTAAGGTCTAGCCCAAGATGGTATTCAGGCCCAATTGTTGATAGCCAGGCCCAGGTAGGTCTGGCCTGAATCATGGATCAGATGATTAAATGGGCGGGCCGTGGCCTCAATTTCAGTGAGGTTGGGTAAACAGACTAGGCTACTAATCCATTGTGCACGTGGCAGTCTAATGACACCTCAAAACAATCAAATTATCAACTGCATCACTAAAATTGCATTAATAGAAGGATCCTAACAGTCCAAACATTGGCCATGTAATTCAACACTAAAAAACATTGGTGGCTCTCTTGCTTGTAGCCTACCCAAGGCTCGAGGTTTCATCATTTTTTACCAAAGTATATATTTCAATGGGCTTATTAAAACTACTTTATCAAATATTACAAAAATCTTGGCCCATTTATGTAGGATTCATGTCCTTGTTGTCCACTCACTTCTTATAATAGGATAAAATTGAAAAGAATAAAATCTAAGAGCTTTTCTTAGAGTAAAATTCTCCACAAGAAAGTGTATAGTTCTTTCAATTCCTATCAAATGGGAGGCTAAAGAACTGAATTAAATTTATTTGAGATACAACAGAGACATAGTATCACCTGTTTGATAGAAGCATCTTCCGAGCTTGTGAAGACATGATGTGCTTAGAACAGAAACTCCTAAATGGGTCTTGCTGCACAGAATTCGTAGGGAGTGGGTCCCTTGCTTTTGGTGACCCTCCAAGGAGTGGACTCGCCTGATTTTTGAGCTGTGGCATCAACAAGTAGGGACCCACCTGATGGACAGCTTGGATCTTGCACATCTCTTCCATCCAGGCGTGTGTTGGGTTGTTGGGGAGTTGGGTTGCACAAGCTTGAGACTTTCCAATCTCAACGCATCTGTGTAAGCATTGGATATAAGGCTTTAGTAGTGGTTGTGGTCCATTTCTTAACTCAAACAACTATGCATGAGCCAAGCACACATGATTGCATATCTTGATGATCTGAACCAAACAGGGCTAAAAGCATCATATCTTGATGATCTGAACCAAACAGGGCTAAAAGCAAAAAATGGTTGAAGTTTATTAAATATATATTATGTAAAAACACAAAATGATAAAAGAAAAAGTTTCAGTGGTCAGACCACTGCTACTTTTATTCAATGAGGCATCATGGTATGGTCTTCCAACCACACAACCATGTGGGCCGATTCATCCGTAGAGAAATAATGGGCCCACAAGTGAGATCCATACAAAATGTTCTTTTTCCAGGTAATTTATCAAACAGTTGGCATGCATGACATACAACAAGTATTATGCAATGGTTGGCATGCATGACATACAACAAGTATTATGCAATGGTTGGCATGCATGACATGCAACAGTTATTATGCAATTCTCTGTCTGAAGGATTACAGATTACTACTTCAGTTCTCAGTTGTACACGTAGGCCCGTTGTTTTGGTGACCCAAAATGCTGACATTACAGTGGGAGTGGATTAGGTGAGACCTCGGCCTCACCGAAGACTCTGTGGCCCTTACCGTAGGGCCCATCTTGATGTATGTATTCTGTATCCACAAGGTTGGATGGCAAATAAACATTCTGGTGGCCCCATGAAGTTTTTAATGGTGGGGTTTCAATCACAACTATTTCTGTGGTGTGGTCCACTTAAGATTTGGATCTGCATCATTTTTGGTATCATGCCCTAAAATGAGCTGTCAAATGGACAGATGGTGTGGATTTAAGGAACATACATCACAGTAGGGCCCACAGGGATCCACCGACCTTGGATCCATTGAAACCGCGCCCAACTCATTGGTAGAGAAAAAAAAATGGTACTCAAATACGATCCACACCAAACATTTTTCGTTGAGCCATCTCATCAAACAGTCAGCATGCGTGACATGTAAGAGGTATTATACAATGGGTTTTTTAGTTTTACAAGTGGAGCTACTGTTCGGGTGTCCTAAAATGCTGATATTATAGTCCATGAACCAAAAATATGAAAAAGAGACCTAATTTGTAGAAGCCCAAAAACAAAAAAGATAATAATAAAAGCATAACAATAAAGAAACTTGAATCCAGATCCTCTGCTTGCAACAAACAGAAAATTTTTGCTTGTTGCAATTTGAAATTTGGACCCTCTGCTTGCCACAAACAAAAAATTCATGTTTTACTGCATCTTGATTGGTGCACATCATCATTGACATTGTCATTGTCAACACTATTGCATTAAATGCAGCGTGTGATGATGTGGCCTAATCAGATTGCAACGAACAATAATTTCTTGTTTTTGACAAGCAGAGGATTCGGATTATGCAATTTAATTGGACTACATCATCACACACTTCATTTAATGCAGCAGTGGCGCTGCTTGTGGCAAGCAGAGGATCCGAATTCGAGTTTTAAATGACTAAGATTATAGTTGAAAGTATATGAATGAAAAGTAGAGAATTAAATGAAAGAAGTAAATGTCACCTGCTTTACTTTGGAGATATCCTGAATCTGTCTTCAACAAAGAATGAAAGCCTGTCTTTGATTGCCAGTCTCCACAACAAATAACATTTCTCCATCTCAATATTTATCTTCAGAAACAGCTTCAGCATATTTCAGTGGAAGGTGTTCCTCAGGAAACAATAGCTTCAACATATGTTGCTCGAGCTTGCATTAGCTGGGACCTCTGTCCTTCTCTGTGTGGGGATTTTTCATTAAGGATGCTTAATAAATGTCGATGGAGGGTATGTGTTGAATCTTATGCCAATCCACTCCCCCTACACCAAGCCCATTGACTAAACTCTGAGGCATAGACCTTAGCTCCAAATTCCTGAGTGCAGTCACATGCTCCAGTCCTTCCGGAAGCATCTTCATTTGTAGGCATTGTAAAATATGTAAATGTAAAAGACTCGGCATCGCTCCTTCCTCAACTATCCACCGCTCTAAATTATTAAAGTTACCAACCTTCAAGGACTGAAGTCGAGGAAACCCTTGCGCAGAGCATACCATTTCCTTTCCCTTGTATGCACGAGATTTCATTTCGAGAATCCGAAGGTTTGTTAGTTTCTCTAGTGTTATCATCGGGTCTTGCACTAACTCAGAGGTATACAAGGTGAGCCTAGTGAGATTTGGTGAGAATTCTTTAGTTTCCGGTAGCCTCTTTAACCTTCCACATAAACACAGCTTATCCAGACGCGGCCGATTTGAAATTGCAGGAAATAGGTTTGCAATATTTAGAATATTATCACCATATAAACTCAAAGACCTGAGGTGGTCCAATTTAGGAACAGAGTCAAACAATCCCTTTCCATGCCTACTTAAATCTACTTTCGCTATTACCAGTTTCCTAAGATTAACCAGCTCTCCCAAGTAATCTTTTATCCAGTTGTCTGCACAAATAGTTCTTAGAGTTTGTAGGTTTCTTGGAAAATTGTGTTTGTTCCCAGTCAGCCCACCTGCATTATATCCTTCACAGCTAAATCCATGCTCTATGCTTACATGCCTTAATTGTTGCATCTTCCAAATAGGTATGCCGATCTTCCAAATAGGTATGCCGATCCCAGTAGATGTGATCTCTAGTGTTTGTAAATTGCAAAGATTGGCAATCGATGATGGGAGTGACGTAAGATGGGCATTGTATCCTGTAATGCCAAGGTATCTCAAGTTCACAAGTGTACCTATTTCATATGGAAGCTCTTTTACCCCTATTCGGTGTAGATGTAAAACCCTGAGTAAATGAAAGCTCTCGAAAAGAAACTTTTGCTGATTCTTTTCAAGTATTTCTTCGTGTAAGGTGAAGCACAAGATAGAACGAATGCATGGAGTGGATAGCTTTAAGGAAGTGTACTCACCAATACTATGATGCACAGAAAGTCGACGTGCTTTACATGGAGAGAGAGGGTCTGTGTCCCCATGCAGAAAATTTTCTTCCTTGGCTTTTGAGATCGAGAGATCTCGTAGTAGATCATGGATGCGACAGCTTTTAATTGTGCCGATGAAATTTTTTTTCGCCACTTGAATTAGGCTTCTTTGGATTAGCTCTTGCACGCAATCTTCTGCGACTTCCTCCAATGTTTCAGCCCCTCTTGAATGTACAAATCCTTCTGCAACCCACAGCCGAATCAACTTCTCGACGGAGATTTCGTAGTCTTCAGGAAAAGCCCCAAGATAGAGAAAGCATGACTTCAGGCGATAGGGTAGATCTTCATAGCTTAGAGCTAATATTGGTGAGATATTTGCATCGCCTTCAACAAATTGCCAGCTAATGCTTTTGAGTACTTTCTCCCATTCACTTAAAAGCCCTGCTTTCCTTGATAATAAACCCGAAATAACAGCAACCGCAAGAGGCAAACCATGGCACTTTGCCACGATCTGTCTTCCCAAACCCTCTAAATATTGGGGGCAATGGGAATCTTCTTCAAAGAACACTTTCCTACGAAATAATTCCCAGCTCTCATCTTCTCTTAAAAGTTGCAGCTCATGAGGACGGCATCGTGCATCTGCATCTGTAGCTATGTCTTTGTTGCGAGTAGTAAACAGGATTCGACTTCCGTTTTGCATGTCTGGAAAAGTAACTGCTAAAGCATCCCATGCTTCCGTCTTCCAGATATCATCTACCACTACAAAATATCTCCTCACCTTCAAATGCTCAAAAAGCTTCACCCTCAACTGATCGACGTTCAGGTGATAATCTACAGTGGGAATCATAAAGCAACTCATAATACCCAGCAAAAGATCCTTCACATTATATTCTTGAGATACATATATCCATGCGCAACAATTGAAATGCTTCTTAACAGCGTCATGATTATAAACTTTCCTTGCAAGAGTAGTCTTGCCAAGACCACCCATTCCGACTATAGAAATCACGCATCGGCGTTGCTCGCCCTCGGTCAACCTTGCCACCAAGGTCCTTACATCTTCTTGAAAACCGACGAATTCCGTTTGTTCATATAGATGAGAGGTTCGTCTCTGCTCTCGCAAACTTTCACTAATGGAACTACTTCCTTCTCCACCTTGACAGATATCTTTAATGCCATAATTCGATCTTTTCTTAGAGATTTCATCGAGTTCGTTCTTTATCTTTTCGATCTCCCTGCGTAGCTGATGCCGAGCAAACGTCTTCTTGATAGGACCAAGTAAACCTCTTCTCTTTTGTTCTATTTTAAAGGTGAATTCGTCGATGACGTCCTCTGCTTTGTAAGCAATGTCTCTAACATCTTCTACCCATTTCTTCACCCTTGCATCATTTTGTTTCGTCTCTGCATCTTTTAAAAAAGCCTGCATCCACGTCAGTTCTTTTTGAACCCACTCGACCTCATCACATACTTCCCGGAGAAAGACTCCTTCATGGATAAGGATATCTCCAAGTTTTTCTATGACAGAGGAAACAACAGCCTCAGCAATCATCTTAGCCTCTCTCTTCTTCTCACAACCAAATGCAATCTGTTTTTTCAAAACTCCACTATTCTCTTTCTTTTTCTTTTACTCGCTTGGCAGCTTTTCTTTCTCGTTCTAAGAAGAGAAGATGCTACCGTCCACGTCCAGCAGGTGATATATTAACCACGGCCGTCCATCTATTTCCGGTTAGATTTTTAAAAATAAATACGCATTTGATGATTCCAAGGGTCGTCGGATCACTTTCTTAGAAGCAATGGTGGCAAATAAACGTAGTGAACTGTCAGCGATGTTTCATCTAAGCTGTCGGATCACACGGTACGCCTATTTCGTCCTACTCCGCCCGTCTCTAGCCACGAATGAGCAGTTCTGTGGGTGGCTGTATTACGATTTATCTGTATATCCACGCCGTCCATCACTTCTCTCAGATAATTTTAAGTTATGTGCATAAAAATGAGGCAAATCAAAAACCCAAGTGCACCACACCAAATAATAAGCTGGTTTGCATTAAACGGGCAAATCATTAAATGCAATTTGTATTAAATGCAAGACTCATCTGATGTAGTCCACTCGAGCGTTGGATCTAACTCAGTTTTGTGCTCAAATCTTAAAATGATCATTAAAAAGAGATGAACGGCATAGATAAGCAGATAGATCGCGGTGGGTCTACCCATAGAAATATGCGTTCGTGGCTAGAGACCAGCGGGGTAGATAGTAATCCGCGTACCGTACGCATGCACGGACATGAATTTCCTGTTCGCAGCAACGGGATTGTGCCAAATCTAATGGCATGGAACAATTACCATGATATGTCCCCAGTTTCCGGGTAAAAACGACAATGTGGGGCGGTCGTGGATTTGGTGAGAGACGGGGCCACCTTTATAAATGCATTCATGACTGTATTGATTGTGCGGATTAGGTGAGAGACGGGGCGACCTTTATAAATGCATTCATGACGGTATTGATTGTGATATTTTTGTTTTACCTTAGTCTATAACTGTTTTGACTAATAGATAGATTGGACCTCGATTAAACATCATGGTGGGCCCTAAAAAGGTATCAGCGGTGGGTATCGCTGTTCCCACTGTTTTCAATGGTGGGGTTCACTTGAGCTTTGGATCTGCTTCATTAATTGGCTCATGCCCTAAATTCATCTCTCCAAATGGATGAATGGTGTGGATACAACATATGCATCATGGTGGAACCCTACAGTGCTTGGTGACTGATTCCTGCTGAACTAGTCGGCAGCTACTCCGCATCCATGCTATTTATTTATTTATTATTATTTTTTTAAATATCATTTTATGGTATAAGACCACAGAAGAGGATGGCTCAAGTGGCCCACGTAGTGGGGATTAAACACTCACTGTTGAAAACTTCTTCAAGGGCTAAGGAAGCATTGGATCATGCTGATATTTGTATTTTACCTTCATCCATGTATATATGACCTCATGAATATTTGAGGTGGCAAATAAACATCACAGTGGGCCCTAAGAAAATTTCAACTGTGGATGTCATAATAACAGCTGCTTTTTGGTGTGGTCCACTTAAGCTTTTGATCTACCTCATTTTCAGGATTATATGCTAAAATGATATTAAAAAATGGACAGTAGGTATTGATATAACCCATATATCACAAAAGAGTGCTCCCTGTGCGGAGCTCAAGATAGGTGGGGCAAGACCCATTCTGCATCCCTCTGATGGGGCTCCATGGGCCCACCATAATATGTGTTTTATCTACACTATCCATACATTTTCAACTCATTTTGGGGCATGAGACTAAAACATTAGGCAGAGCCATTATCTAGGGCGGACTACACAGGAAACAATGGTGATTGATCCCTCACCATTAAAAACTTCTCTGGGGCCACATGGGATGCATGGCTTGGATACTACACAATCATTATTCCACACACGAAAACAACATTTGAGGCCATTTAAAACACATCATTGTTTCTGAGTTAGGCTCGAAGCCGGAAATATCACATATACATAATATACATTTGGCCCGAAGGACTCAAATCAAACTGACCAAATTGTTGAACCTGCTGTCCCAAATTCAGTTGCAAAATCAGATTGGTTAAACAATCCTAGCCTTTGATTCACGGTCACTCGTTTGTTGAAATAGGATTGTAGGATTTTTTTTCACTTTAAGCGTCCAACAAATGCCCACAAATCCAATAATCAGATAACAAGACAAATGCCCACAAATCCAATAATCAGATAACAAGATACACGACTTGTTGTGCATGACACATTTAAACTGGCACCACTAAATTGGACAGTTAAATTTGTATTACTGGCATGACATGCTGGTATGCGAGTTCTAAATAGTTTCTATAAGATCGGATTTCTATATCGGCTGATACCGGCGATATGTAACAGTTTTGGAAGTGACGATAGGCTATGATCCTTGGTTCCAATACACTTAGGGCTTCATTTGGACGCAACTTCCATACAGGCATTTGAGGTTTGATGCAAACGATCATCAAGCATTTGGATGAACTTTGCAAACCTCCATCTCATCTTCAGCATAACAATATAGGCACTAAAACACTGCCGTCAGCAAAAACTAATCATATTGGTTTTTCTCTATTGAGAAGGCCTAAAACCCTCCTTTTTAGAAACTCCCCTTTGAGGAAGTGTTTCCAAATATGCACTTTGGGCTGATTTGGACACACCCTCAAAAGGGGTCTTTGATGCCTAAACTGTGTTTTGAGGCAAATCCTAGTTTTTTTAGTGTGTTTGGATGCACTTTCACAAACCAAAGCTAATTTTACTTTGATACTGTAGCTGTTGAGTTTAGGGAACCTTTTTTTTTTTTTTAATCCTTTTTTTTTTTAAAAGTACTAGAATATTTTCTCTTGGATCAATAACTCCTTTTCTTTGATTATGAATAGTGTACTTTAATGTTGTTCGTGGGAGAGGCGTGGCCCATGTTATAGGTGGATGACGTTTGGATAATCATACTTATCACAAGACCATAGCCATAAATGTTTACTGTCTAGAGCTTCTGTTTTACTGTCTAGAGCTTCTGTTTTCATTCTCGTTGTTGATTTGCAGTCTCACGTTTTAGATGGCTAGGATCATCTGATCTATGATCTTTTAAATCGATTGCCTATCCAAATGGCTTCCCACTAATAATGCTCGTTAGGCACATGATTCCGTACATGTGGGGCCACTAAGAAGATCCAAAGAGTTGAACTGGTGAGATAGAGAGCTGTTTGGTGCCTCAGAAATTTTCAAGATTGGAGGATCCTAATCATTTGATAAATGGCTTGAGAAGAGAAGACAGCTGAAGAGTAATCATTATTTATAAGAAAATAACTCAATGATCAAAGGGTGCAATCTAATATCGATATTTCTTGGGTATCACCCATTCAAAACATCCTAACATGAACCGGCACAATAGATGTTTTCAGTGCATAGCCTTTTATTTTACTATATGTAGATCACTTCCTCTCTAGTCAGGAGATTGATTCTTTCTCAGGTGACCATGGATGATGTGGATAATTTCATTCCTTTGTAGAGTTGAGGATGCTCAGAAACCACTGCGTGCTGCACCTGGAAACAGAAAAAAAAACAAAAAATAAACAATCAAACACTTGCCAAGAGTGAAAACAAACTCTGCTGAAGACCTCATCTAGAATCTCCATCACTATATGGTCAACATGAAAAGAATCTTGCTGACAAGAGATGATCATTATGTAAAAATTCTATAAGGTGAGTCTTATTGATTAACGGTCTAGATCTCCCTAAGGGTTGGATGATGTGATCGGGCATACTGGTGTACCTCACTAAAGTTGTGATTGATCTAAAATTGTTTACAGTTGGTGCGCTAATCCTAAATTCGTGTGGAGCCTAAAAGAGAGGAATTTCAGTAAACATAAAAACATAGCTGGGTACCAAGCCTAGACACGTTGAAGCCTCTATTCCGATCTCGGTGCTTCTCTAAAGAGTGCAAGGCATGAAAGATCCTAGCAACTCGAAATCCAGAGATGGCATCCCAATCAGGTACGAATTTTAGTTTGGATTCATCGATCCTCATGTCCGATGCAGTATGGTCCTTTCAATTCCGCAAATTATAGTTCAACAGATTACTCATGCGAAGGCGAGAAAAATCTGCTTTTCTGGATGTTTCCAAGTTACCTTAGAGATTCCATGACATCAATGGAATCTCTAAGGTGGGGGCCATCATATGAACATTGTAGATAACCATATCATTCCTCATCAATATATTTTGTGCTCCCACATTTATTTTTTCTAAACAAATAGAAGAAAAGAGAAAAAAAAATTAAAATGGCAACAAAAGAATTACCAGTGTCGAGTTTGCTGAGTGACGCGTATTCCCCGAATCTCGTTCTTTGCCAAATCAATTCAGCCAGAACTCTACCACAACTGATATTTAAGAAAACCAATATAACATCCAGATGATCTGAATTAAACAAAATAAAATAAAAAGTTGAAAATAAAGAATAAAAAACTGCAAAAGTATATAAACATGAAGAAAAGAAAAAGAGACAAGCAGAGAAATTAAATGCAGAGACTATTTATCTCACTTGAGATTCCCATTGCTTCTTCCTCTTCGTGATTGGCAGCAAAACTGTTGATAATATCTTTGATATGAGTAAAAGATCACATCTTGTGCCTTTCCTTACTGTGATAAAGGATAAAAAGAGAAGAAGCAAGACAATTAGAAAACATGCTCTTCAAAAAAAAAAAATGTAGCAGAAAATCATTAGAACAGTTCATTGAGTTTCTCCACCTTCTAAAAATGATCTCAAGAAATTGAGTTGAGAACCTGTTACTCGATCGTAACCAGCCCATGTATGAGAACCATACAAACAATTGATTCAATGTTTTAATGAAAAATAACTTGTATCATAAGCAAGGTATTCCGTAACAGTAACGGTGGCCGTAACAGCCACCATCATTACCTTTACGATATGGGTTGTAACGGCCATTACGGCCTCCATAACGACTGTTACGGACTTTTTTTTTTTTTTCTATTGAAAAAATCCGAAAAGTATGTGTCAGTTCTATAACAGGCCATTACAGGGGGCGTAATGGGCCGTTACGGGTCATTTTATCCATAATGGCCGTTATGATCTTTACGACCCCATTACATGTAACGGTTGCCACCATTTACGACACACCATGATCATAAGCTTCTTATAGATAAAAGATCTTTTCTTGCTGATGATGGCTCCTCATCAAGCAGGAAGGTGCTCCTCCTGTAAATCTGGTAGGTTCATTTGCAAAATTGTTCAATAGGATGCCCAGATTCTGCCTGACAATTATCAGGCCTGATAGGACCGCCTCTTTTTTACTGGTGTAAATACTTGTAAATAGACTATGATTACTTGCATCCATAATTGCAGAAGCATCCTCATACAACATTGACAGGCACGCCTTTTGAACTCCAAACCCGGGCGAAAAAGGAAAAAACCGTGCAACCCACCATGATGTGTGTGGCTTATCTATGCCATCCATCCCTTTAGCCAGCTCATTTTAGTGCAGGAGTCCAAAAATGAGGCAGATCCAAAGCTCAAGTGGACAACACCACGGGAAATGGTGGTCCTAAAGACGTTCACCGTTGAAAGCTGTTTCTGTCCATTAGGCTCACGTTGATTTTTTTGTCATCTAAACTATTCATAAGGTCACAAAGACATGGATAAAGGAACAACACAAATATCAGCTTGATCAAAAGTAAAATGCTTAAAAAGTAGCTGAATTGTATTTTCTTTGCATCACCTAGTTTTAATCAATTTACAAGAGGATTCAACATACTGGGGAATGGAAAGTCAATACAGAAGAAAAATCTATAAATGAAGTTTACCTCATGTTGTAATGGTTGCATTATTTTCTGTGGCCTGCAAGACTGGTGAAGAAGTGGATGTAAGGTATCTATCTGTGCTTTGATTGACTTCATTATCCTTTCTAGTATTAGCATTCCTCCCACTACCAGCATCTAATCATATGAAATTAAGACAAGATGACTTAAACTTGGAAATATAACAATGCCAAAAATCCTCAAAAAGAGATCATTCCAGTAGCTGATCAGCACGGAGCAAGTTCTAAATGAACAAACCTGATCGTGCAAATGCAACATGATGTAATCATCAATCACATAAAAGGTAAGGAAGGTCCTCAGCTCTAACCGAGTAGCATGAAATTTACATGAGGAAATGATGCAGGACAATTAGCCACTTGCTCTAAAAGCTCGAACTGATAGAGAGTGGCGAATCAATCCCTTTATCTCATAGCTCAGGACTCACATCGCATGGGCGGGTTAGGACCTTGGCCGAACCTCCTCGTGGGCCCCATTTCACATGGGTTCCGCTTCACACAGGCCACTCACCCCGAGTGTGTCCCCACATCCCACAGGCTACCCCACTCGAGCCCGGTGTGAAAATGCCCCTGCATTAGAAAAAGGTTAGAAAGCTCACGAGTCTCCTTGGAGATCAAGGCTTGCTAGTCTCCAACATCTTCACCATAAATCAGGAACATATAATTCAACCACTCATCTAGTGCGCCATCATGTGGGCGAGATAATAGCCCAAAAAAAAAAAAAAAAAAAACACAATACTCCAAGAATCCAACTATTATATCGGTTACAATTTCAGTCATTGAATGGGGACTTCTAGCCAAGGGCGAAAATGCTTGGAACTGCCTTAAACCGGAGGGACCCTGAGAATGAGTCTGGAAGAAGATGAATAACCTATTTTAGGGCCATGGCTTCTGCCAAAATCAGCTCCACAGCCACTAATAGGTGCAGGATAGGAAGCATTCAGGTGAAAACATGGTAATTAGCAGTAACACAAATACCAAAGAGCTCTGGCATATCAGAACAGTAACCCACTTAATCTCCACCCTCCCAGCTGAGGAACAGACCACAATACCTTCCATGTGTGCCAGGCCCACTGAATGTGAACCACTCAGTCTTTTGGTCAACTTCTTTTTACCATCCATTTACAGGCTGCCAATGCCTTCGCAAATATAGTTCAATGCTGTGATTTTTAATGGTTCTGATTTCCCTAGAAGTGTTCCATGTTTGGGGCGGAGATGCTAGAGACAAGTGAGGAACATCTCCAATGAGGCTCACAATTCTCTCCACACCAGATTGCATATGGTCACGATTCATTTTTAAAATCGTAACACAAAAACAAAAAATAGCATCACTAGCATACATGGAATTTAAGACCAGCAAATGTGATGACATGAATTTGGGACCATCTAAGTGCTAAAGCAGGCTTCAACCATAACCAAGTGTTTCAAAGATGCAGTTTTTTCATATTAAAATGAGGAATATGTATACCATAGGAGATGTAACGAGAACAATAGCTCCCTCTAGCGCCCCTACCCCCACGACCCTGCACGCCAGGTCTCCACCTAGTAGTCTCAACAGGCTCCCTGTTGCTAGGATTCTGCCAAAGAAGAAGATATTTGTTAATAATGTCAGTCGCTGAAAAGGTCAAAAAATAGCCAAGCTACTACGCTGCTTTTGCATTATCAACTGAAGGACTCAATGCCGTGTGTTGACAGACGGACACAATAAAACATTAAACAAGGTATTTCCATCTTAAAAACAATGAGCTCAAATGTTTAAAAGGGCCATCATCAAATATGTCTAGGCAACAGCAATATTTTCTGCATTATACAAAGCTCTAGCTTTTGGACACAAAGAACTCAAGCTTTTGGCAGATGTCAAGGGCAGTCCTGAAGAAAGGATGAATGTTCAACATAAATATTTTCTTACTTATATACACTTATATAAGTAAGGAAAGGATTCAAATGAACATATCCAATAAATGAGAACTAAGAAAATAAAAATCACCGAGAAATTTTATTTTTTTTATTTTTTATTTTAAAGGAAGACTAAATTCGTACATTTTGGTGCAGTTTCCATAGAAACAAGTCCTGTACAGACCTGACCCCCATGGTCCCAACTTGATCTGATTTTAGGCCTGCAGGTCAAACACAGGCCTATTTTTATGTCCACCAAATGAACAGGACAGGCCCAGTCCAATTTTGACAACTTTTGAATTGAGGTCTAGCCCAAGACGGGATTCAGGCCCAGGCAGGCCTGGCCTGAATCATGGATCAGATAATTAAATGGGCTGCGCCCTGACCTCAATTTCAGTGAGGGTGGGTAAACAGACTAGGCTTGGGCTGACCTAGAACTGGCTCGCTGCCACCCCTAGTAAACTGTAAACATAATGAATTTTCACCAGATTTGAGGAGCTAAAGCCTACATTATGAGACATTTGAACGACAGAAGAAGGAAAAAAAGGCAGAATAACCACCCTTTTGACATCAAACCATATAACAAGTGTGACTATCTTAAACATACGATGCAAAGAATCAAAGAAGGAAATATGGAGTAAGAAAGTCTACAGGAAACTAGAGTTGCATGAAGCATGAAGCGAAGCTGCAACAAATTTGGGCATGGGAGCGGAGAAACATCTCTTTCAAAATGTAAACAAGACTAACAAGCATAGATGGGTAGGAAGCAGAAGCGGGAGCAGAAGCAGAAGTCCAAAGTGGGGATTTGAAGCAGGAACAGCAGAGGGACCATACAACTAAGCAAGAACCAAGAAACTAACAAGCACTAAATGGTCTGAAATGGAGAACAGGAGAAACTAAACAAGAACAGACCGGTGATAAAGACATCCTCGACACCCTTGCCAACAACATAAGGTATGAGCAAGCAACAAATGGAATAGCATGTGATGCTTAAAATGGTAATGAAAATAATTGAAATGAAAACATCTACCTCTTTTCTCCTATCACGCTTCCTTTTAACTTCATGAAAGGGATCTGCAAAATCATTTAGCAGTTGATCAAATGTGGAGGTTGTGACAGTTTTACGAGTAATAGAGAAGGTGCATAGCCACAAGCATAAACACAAGATTAAAAGGAAGAAAACAGAGCTTCAACCCATAACAGCATAGAGACAACTTCCATAGCACAAGAGAGTCAGCAGAGGTGAACTCTACCATATGAACAAGATGGAAATATATCTACCAAGGAGAACACTTGTCATGTAACTCTTCTGTACTATCCCCAAGCCGGACTTATAAATTAGACTACTGAGTAACAAAACTTTTAGAACTGCACAAAGTTGGGTCATTTGAATATTAGCCATCATTCCGTTGACTGGATCTGATTCATTTTAAGGATTGTTAAACTCACATGGAGCTACACCACAGAGTCCTTACAAAGGATCATCGTATCAAAAATCTAGAAACTGCAAGGAAAAAGTACTCAATTGCAAAGTGATATTTTCTCCGACCGCATATTGGTACATAGTAGCACTTTTATCAACCATTTTGATGCCTATAAAACATGTGTTAACTACCATAATTGCCAAAATTCCACTGGTTTCCCATCAGATCCACGATACAAAACACAATAGAATCATATATACAATTCTCGTGGCCAAGGTGTACCTTAATAGCCATTACAAGGCCATTAAAAAAAAAAAAACCTAAAATGGCCGTAACAACCCCATTACGGCCCGTATCTTACGGGGCCGATATGGGTTTTCTATTTATTTCTAAAAATGAAAGGCCGTAACCGCCGTTACACCCCCCATTATGGCCCATATCGAAACAGTAACGGTGGTGGGGCCATTACATCCACCGTTACCTTTACGAAATACCATGCTGACGGCACTGAGGGTTACAAATCGCTTGAGAACTGATCGAACTGCTGATTCATGATCTCCGAATTCTAGAAGCAGTAAAAGGCATTCAACCCAATGAATGCAATCCAGCAAATAGAACCTAATCAAGTAAAAACTAAGATTTTGATGCTGCATAAATAGCTGCAGTCAACAACATCCTGAAAACCACTGAAGCAATATTAACCCGGTCAAGGTCAAGAAACATGCAGGGATTATAAATTTTATTGTTGTAAATAAACCCATTGTAGTAACTAATATACATCATCTAAGCCTTATCCCAATTGATTGGGGTCGGCTACATGAATCATGTTCCGCCATTCCACTGGGTCCAGAGCTAGACCCTCAACTAGACCATAGGCCTTCAAGTCTTTTCTTACTACCCCCATCCACATCCTTTTGGGCCTTCCCCTTGGCCTTTTAATGCCTTCAACTTGTCCCAGTTCACTTCTAATTGGCACAGTTCTTGGTCTTTGTTTGCACACAACTAGACCATCAAAGTCTACTTTCTCCAGCTTATTACCCCATGTGAGGCGGAACCCATGTGATTTGGAGCCTACGAGGGGGCGGAACTCATATAATTTGGAGCCTACGAGGAGGGTTTGGCCGAAGACCTAACCCATGGATGTGAGGCTTGGGCTATGAAATGAAGGGGTTAATTCGTCATGCTCTATCAGTTCAAGCTTTTAGAGCAAATGGTTAGTTGTCCTGCATCAAATTGGTATCAGAGCGGGAGGTCTCGTGTTCAAGACTCATCACCAGGGGTGATTAATGCAGAGGCATTTTCACACCGGGCTCGAGTGAGGTGGCCTATGGAATGCGGGGGCACACTCGGGGTGGGTGGCTCGCGTGAGGTGGGACCCATGTGATTTGGGGCCCACGATGAGTGTTCGGCCAAAGACCTAACCAATGGATGTGGGGCCTAGGCTATGAGATAAAGGGATTAATTCGCAATGCTCTATCAGTTAGAGCTTTTAGAGCAAGTGGTTAGCTGTCCTACATCTTTGTTCCTTAATTTCCCGAAATTTTGTCCATAAAGCACTGTTGATCTTGGTATCCTATAACCCTCCATCCATGCTAAGGACCAGCAAGGAGAGCACACTCCCACAAGGGCAACATAATACACTATTACATAGGTTGATTGCAATCAAGTGCTATATAATAGTCTATTACATGGCTGATTATAGAAATATAGAAATAATGTATATATAGGTGAGTGCATACACACAATGATCGGGGAAACCCAACTGGATTTTTGTTGCTAAACTAACATTTTCCTTCTGATATATGTGAAGTGAACATGCTTTAATAAAAACATATGGAAATCCATCAACATGAGCACATAAAAAACCACGTGCACATGATGCATGCATGATTTTGTGAATGCACACATACATACATATGTATGTTTTTGTGTGTGTGTGTGTGTACACTAGTAAAGATGATTATATATGTATGTAAAATACATATGTATGTATGTATGTATATGAATGTGCATACAAACTAACTTATCTTTAACATATATAGGTGCATACATGTATGTATGTAGTGTGTGTGTGTGTGTGTGTGTGTGTGTGTGTGTGTCTAGTAGAAGCAAAGAAACGGTAACTAAATAAGATTGGAGCAAATCTACGAAAATTAAGCTGCAAATCTGTACCAAAGTAGTTTAACCAATCAATCATGATTGTGTAGATTGACGAACTTATATCAAAGCTGCTAGACCAGCAAAATCATTGAGACTCATGCACCCAAAAGCCCATTTTTCCCTTCGAAAGACGTAATGACTTTGGACATCTGCCTGAAATCCAGTTTTAACCGATCCAGCAGGATTTCAGAAACAAAAAAAAAAAAGGACCATTTGACTGCCACGGGTTATTCAAATTTGGACACAGAAAAAGAAATGGCCCAATTCCAACACGAGTCAAGAGCTACAAACAACCCCACTCATGATTTCTGCGGACATGGTTTCCGGTTGCCATTTAGGTCCACTCAAACAAGCCCAAACCCATCGAACTACAAACGGATGCAGAAAACCCAGCTCAAATTGCACAACAAAATCATCATATCCCACCTAAAAAAATCCCTCTCTCAATCAAACCCAATAACAAGAATCAAAGATCCAACAGACACCAAAAATCTACAAACAGAAAAACAAATAAAAATACCGAAAAAAAGGAGAAAACGAGAAAAATACCCAAAAAAATTCAAGACAAACTGTTTATAAAAATAATAAATAAATAAATAAATAACGAATAATAGATAGAATAAGGGAATGAAGAGAGAGTAGTTACCTTGTAAGAGGAGCTTTTGAGCGGTTTCGTTGGGATCCATGGAACATTCCTTGAGCATTGCATAAATCTCTTCGTCTGTGTGATTTCCAGCAATCTCTTTGATGTCCTGGACCATCTTCCGTACGTTGTTGGGAATTGAAACCCTAACACCGCCGCTCATCTTCGCAGAATAGACTGATAGATAGAGAGAAAAGAGAAAAAGAGAGAGATTTCTAGGGACTTGAATTGATGTTTCTTAAGGGGGAAGAGAAGGAGGAGGAGAAAGAGAGAGAGCAAAAAGTCTTTTTAAGACATGAAAATGCAATGAGAGTAGGGCTTTTTTTTGTGTAATGGATCCTTTGAGTGTGTGTCGTGGGGCCCACATTTCATTGATCACGGCCGTTGATCTGCTGGGCCCTAGTAGGATGGGCTATCTATCAAAGGAGGACTAATTCGATAGGTGGCCTGCATTTTTAGATGGCATGCAATGGATATCTTCCAATTTCTGACATGTGGGGCCCATGGTTAACTAATCCGGAACGTCTATCCTTTGACTCCCACCGTGGATGGAAAATGTCCCAAAAATCTCCTGGGTTGAGCATCTGTAGTGTGGCCCATGGTTGGGTGATCTAGTCCGTTGATCCAATGGACCTTCAATGGAGTGACTTATATATTATGACAAGTGGAGCTGTGATTCAGTAATCTGGACCGTTCTTCTGTTGATTCCCACTTTGGATGGGGAATATCCGCAACCATATCCTAACTGGACGATTCTATTGACCAACATTAGTACCCTTTTCACTTGAACGTGGACCGTTGTTATTTCTCTTCTAAGCTGTCCATCTGTGTGGGGAAAATCTAGCGGTTAAGATCACTATGTTGAAGAGATCTTTGAGGTATCGTCCACCCACTTCAGTGACAACAAACGAATGGTCTGGATTACTTAATCAAGAGCCCCACTTATCTGAATTTAAAACGCGTGTGTACAGTTGAAAGATTCTGGCCACGGGTATCATATAATTCCTCCAGTGTATAAAAAACTCGATGAACCACAATCCTACTCCCGCTAGATCACAGCCGTTCAAAGTCGGCTGTACGAGCCCTGGCCTAAGAAAATCAGGGCAATTAGCTCATTAAGTGGGCCATAAGTGTATTGAACGGCAGTTATTAATCAAACTTCCATAACTGTTTTTATTGTGTGGCCTGCATTATATGCCAATGGGCCTGATTCTAGGCCCAGGTAGGCAAGGATGGGCGTGCCTGATGAACGGGCCTATGAGTCATACGTGTCTGACACTTGTGACCTTGGAAAAAGAGAAGCTGAAGTTATATACTTAGAACAGGCTCGGTAGCTAAGTTGGCCAGAGGCAGTTTGTTTAGGCCCAACCCATAACTAAATACCTGAACCAAGCACATTCCAGACCACTCTCCAAGGATCCGAACCCAGGTTGAGAACCGCAGGATTAGAGCTGGTCGAACCAAGTTAGGGCCGACTCAACTCGATCCGGTTTTGAAAAGGCTTGATCCCAACTCGATCCAACTCAAGACCGAGTCCAACATGCCTCACTCGATCCGAGTTCAGTCCGAGCTGGACTAATCCGGACCGAGTCTAATTCGGTCAAAAGTACCGAGTCAGATCGAGTTGGCACCAAGTCAGATTGAGAGATGAGGGTGAGAGGGAGTGAAGAGGAGGGTGGAGTAGGAGGATGAAGGTGATGGTGATGGGTGGTTGCTGGGCTTGGAAGAGGAAGAAGGGAGGGAGGAAAGAGGAAAGAGAGGAGGAGGAGGAGGAGGGTGATGGTAGTGGGTGGTTACCGGGCCTGGAAGAGGAGGAGAATGAGGGAGGGAGGGAGAGAGAGAGTTTAGGTTCAGGTCGAGGTAGGGTGTGGCGGGTAGGGTTAGAGAGTCAGGTCGAGTCGGGTTTCGGATATAATCGAGTCTAACCGAATCGAGTTTTGGGTCGAGTTATTGGGTAACTTGAACTCGACTCGGTTTGAGTTTGAATTGGGCGAAGCCGACTCGGTTCGAGTCGAGTTGGATTTGAACGAGTCAAACGAGTCGAGTTGGTTGGATCAAGTCCGATCATGCCCACCTCTAGGTCCAGCTGGGCTGGGCCTCATTCTCTCCCACAACCTGCACGGTTTGCGTGCATGCTTCAATATCAATCGTTCACCTTGTGGGCCCATTATGGATAACCATGGCCCAAAATCCACAGGGATCAAATGATCTAACAATCCAAGCACTATCCATCGGTTTTGGTCTCCATGTGAAATTGGACGGTTGATATGATCAAATCAATATAACAAGCGGATCTCGCTCACAGACCTATACTCCAGCAGGAGCCCATCTAATGAATCAATGAGCTTTATTTGAGCCGTCCATAATAGGTCCTGAACTTTTAGGCCTAACCCGACCCGTGAAACACCTCGCCCAAAGACCAGACAGGCTCACCAGACCGTTCCTGTGAACACGTGACACAGGCATGTTTACTATAAAATTCAGGCCCACTATTTTTGTGGGCCGCACACATCTATCGCAAGTTTATTTCCTTCATCTCCCGTTGATTTTGCAATATATTGCCCATCTGATGAGTAGATCGGGCCCATCTTCTGGCCAGATCATCTATATAGTGGGCCATACCTGATGAGATGCTTGGATATTGCATGCATTGCCGGTGCGAGTCTTTTCCACCGTACCTGAGGTGTACTGTATACTACGGAACCCGTTGTGTCGGGAAGGTACAGATTCAGTCAGGTAGAGTTCCGACATATCTTTTCTATGGGGCCTACCTAGATGTATGTATTGTAACTTGTATATCCACACTGTCTATCCGTTTTTTCAGCTAATTTTAGTGCATGGGCACAAAAATGAATGAGATCCAAATTTCAAGTGGACCACGCCACAGGGAAAAACTGATCATTGAAATCCCACCGTTAAAAACTTCTTAAGGTACAAAGCAATGTTTATTTGCCATCCAACGTGCTCATGAGTTCACAAAAACAAGGATGAAGGGAAAACACAGATATTGGGCTCGATCTGAACATTTTGTGGCCCACAAAAATTTTTTAATGGCCAATCACTACTGTTTCCTGTGGTGTGGTCCAGCAGATATTTAGATATACTTATTTTTAAGCCCATGCCCTTGAAATAATATGGAAAAACAGATGGACGGAACTCGTTCAGTTCTCGACCTGACTGAAACCGCGCACATGGTTTAGATTGTTAAGAGTAGCTAGCCACGGTTTAATTAGACGTGGCATACATCTAATGCAATCTGGACCGTGCATATTGTGGGCCACCATGCAGATGGAGCATAACCCAAAATTCACAGTGATTTCAAGAAATTAACCACCTGATTTCTCTCTTCAAATACAGGCCACTAGTCATTTTATTTTATCTGTCCATTCGATAGCCACGCGGTGGATGGCTAGGATCATCTGATCAGTGCCATTTTCGAGCTGTGCTCCATGCACAGAGGACCTGCTACGGAAACGGATTGGCTACTTCCCCTGCCACCAGCCCGATGGCTGATGGTCAGTGCTCTGTGGGCCCCATCATAATGTATGTATTTCATCCATTCCGTTCATCCATTTTTACAGATCATTTTAGAAATTGATTCTAAAAATTAGAGGGATATAAATCTCATATGGACCACACCATAGGAAAACAATAGTGATTGGATATCCACCATTAAAATCCTCTTAAGGCCAACCGTACTGTTTATTTGACATCCAATATATTTATTAGGTTATACATGACCAGATGAAGGAAAAAACATAAATCAGCTTGATCAAAAACTTTTATAGCCCCCAAAAGGTTTTTAATGGCCTATGCTCATTTAACAGTGTTTCGTATAATGTGGTCCACTTGAGATTGTAACATATCTAATTTTTCTACTCACATTATAAAATGATATGGAAAATTATATGGACGGCATGGATGAAACACAAACATCATAGTGGGCTTGGCTGGTGGCAGCGGGAGTAGCCAATCCCTTCCCACCTACTACTTACCGCGCACCGTGAGTAGTCTCGAGATCTAAAGGAGTTACCTTACACCGTGAGTAGTAAAGCCAGCCATACGTGTGCCACTCGCTAATCTGATCCGTTGATCTGGTTCGGTACCATGTGGACAGGTACTGCTGGTAAAAGAAAAAGGAAAATAAAATAAAAAGACATGGCTATTAGAAAATCAAAATCGTCCAGTTGATGCAGTTTTGGCCCATTGAATATGAACCAATGATCTTGTCATTTTCTTCTGTTTTCGAGCAATGCATTTCGTACTTCCCATCCATTTCAGTGAGATTAGATTAGTCGAGACCCCGGTCTCACCTAAGGCTAAAGCTGGACGAGCTGATTCGAGTCTGAGTTGTGCTGAGCTTGATTCATTTATGTAGCAGCTTTACTCGACTTAAATTTAGCTAAACTTAGTTCTTAAGTCACGTACGCCATCTCAGCTGGGTTTATCCGATTAGCTAAAAAGAGGTGGCTTTTTTTAAAAAAAATAAAAAATGTGGGGCAGGCCTAGCTTCGAGTTGAGTCAAGTTGAACTCAGCTCAAAACAAATTTAAACTCAATTAAACATCTTGATTTGGCTTGACCCTAACTTTCAAGTGAAGCTGAGTTGAGTTTATCTGAGCCAAGTAAGTAACCGAGCTGACTCAGTTCATGTCCAGCTATATCAAGATGGTGTGACCCTTAACATGGGTTACCGTGGGGCCCACCTTGATTTATGTATCATGGGCATGTATCATGTATCCACAATGTTCATCCATTTCTCCGCATCATTTTAGGGCATCATCCCAAAAATGAAGTAGATCCAATTATCTAATGGACCATACCATAAGAACAATAGTAATTAATCAGTTGTACTGTCATTAAAAACTTTTAAGGCGCACTTTAATGTTTTCGTGGTGTTTATTTACTATCCAATCTGTCACATAAGTTTGGATGAAAAGAAAAAATAAATATCAGCTTGGTCCACAACTTTCGTGGCTCATTAATGTTCAATCAACACTGTTTCGTATGGTACAGTTCACCTGACAGTTGCATCTGTTTCATTTTTTCGGATGATGTCTTAAAACGACATGGAAAAACTGAAGGAAAGATACACGAAGAGAATGCTATCTTTGTACATAGAGCCCGTTGCAAAATGTGCTTGTGAGTGCACCACCGCAACAAGCTGGTGTATTGATCCCAGCCGTTTATCAGGTGATCCCTCCATTTACATTCCCTGCCTAAGCACGCCTGTCCCTTCACTTGTTGGGTCAGCTGTTTACAAAGAGAATGGACGGTAATAAGAAATGACCCACAGTTTACATTCAACCGTATTTGTTCGGTCCACCAAACTAGAAGAGTGGCCTTTTTTACTCCAAGGATGCCTCCAAGGTGGGCCTACCTGATACGCGGCTTGGATCTAACATTTTTCCATTTCTTGAGAAGATAGAGTGGCAACTGCACTCAGCGTTATCTTGTGCGGAGAGGATCAAATGCCGCAAGAGATGATCATGTACGGACTTACTTTCAAGGCAGAAGTCTGCAGGGCCCACATGAGCCGGAAGCGGATCGTGTACTGAGTAACTCAGTACAGTAAGTGTACTGAGTAAACTCCGTGGGCCCCAGTGTCATTCATACATTATATCCACTCCGTCCATTTCTTGTAACACATAATTTTAAGGCTTTATGCAAAAAATGGAGTATATAAAAACCTCAAATGGACCACACCATGGGAAACAGTTTGAATTGAACATCTATCATTGAAAATTTCTTGGGGACAACGAAAGTTTTAGATCAAGCTGATATTTCTATTTTCCCTTCATCCATGTCTTTCTTATCTTATGAAAAGGTTGGATGACAAATAAACATAACTAGGGGCCTTAGAAAGTTATCAACGGTTGAAATCAATACTTCCACTTTTTCCAGTGGTATGGTCCACTTGAGCTTTGTATATGTATCAATTTTCGGTTGAACCCATAAAATGATATGGAAAAACAAATGGACAGCGTGGATAAACCACACGCATTCGTAGTGGGCCCAACTGAGTTTACTCAGTACGATAAGAGCGTACTGAGTAACTCAGTACGCAATCCGATTCCACATGAGCCAGGAAACGGATTGGCTACTCCCCCTGACACCAGCCCAGTGGCTGGTGGTCGGTTCTGTGTGGGCCCCACCATGATGTATGTGTTTCATCCACTCCGTTCATCCATTTTTACGGATCATTTTAGAGCATCCCAAAAATTAGAGGGATATAAATCTCAGGTGTACCACACCACAGGAAAACAATACTAATGGGATATTCACCATTAAAATACTCCTAAGGCCCACTGTACTGTTTATTTGACATCCAAGCTGTTGATTAGGTCATACAGACCCAGATAAAGGGAAAAAACAAAGATCAGCTTAGTCCAAAACTTTTATGGCTCTCAAAAAGTTTTTTATGGTCGATGTTCATTCAACACTGTTTCCTGTGATGTGGTCCAATTGAGATTGAAAAATATCTTGTTTTTGGTCTCATAACATAAAATGATCTAGAAAAATAAATGGACGGTATGGATGAAACACATACATTATGGTGGGGCCCACAGAGCACAAACCACCAACCATTGGCTGGTGGCAGGGGGAGTAGCCGATCCGTTTCCCATGAGCCACGGTTTTTTCAAAGTGGATTGCATAGTGAGTATACTCTATGGGCGCCAGCATGGATTTATCTCTCTTCATCCATGCGGTGCATTCGTCTACCAAATCAGTATACAAAGCTCAAGAGGACCACACCACAAAAATAGTAGGAATAGTGATGTATACCATTAAAACCTTTGTTTATATATGATCCGCTTTGATGTTTATTTTTCATCTAACTTATTAATAAGGTCACACAGACATGGATGAATGAAAAACAAATATCAGCCTCATACAAAACTTCTGTGGCCTAAGCATTTTTTTAATGATGGGTGCTCAATTTACAGTGTTTCCTTTGGCATGGTCTACTTGAGCTTTAGATATACTTCAATTTTGGGATCAGGCACTAAAATAATAAAAAAGATATAAATCACGATAGGCATTGATGTCTACTAAGTACCTTTAAGCATATTCCCGCCTTTAGTAAATGGATGGATGGGTTAAGAGAGAAAGCGATCCATTTAACCATCTGGTCTATATTTCACCCCGGCGTTAGTTTTTTAAGTTTAGGATTGGTCCAAGCCAAAATAAGCTAACTCATTTATTTAAGAGTGTGCTAGAGTGGCAACCGGCTGTCAAGCAGATGTAGGGCCCATATGATGTGTGAAGGCTATCTAACCCATACATTATAAGATTAGCCTTATATCACTCTCAAAAGTCAGCCTGGTCCAACACTCAAGTGGGCCACAAAACATGAAACAAATGGGAGAGGAAGCACTTACCTCTAGGTTACAGAGGCCATTCGTATTCTAAGCCGGTTTAATTTTTGGATTGATCCTTCATCCAAACAGGTTTATTGGTTTTTTTTTTCCCTTCACTTTTTCCCATTCTATAGATAAATGAGAAATGATCACTGACGAATTTATATCCGAATCTTCACTCTTTGGCGGTCCATACATGGACCCAACTCATGAATCCCATGGATTGGGCTTGGATCTTCCTATAACTAAACCCATCATATTAAACAAATGAGTTAAGGGTCATTTAGGGGTGTTTGGATGGTAAGTTACTTTTGATCAGCTACTTATGACATAAATAATTCATCTTAGTTTATATTTAATCAACAGATAAGTATGTAGTCTAAAAGGTAGAAAAACATATTTAGTTTCCAACATTATAAGTCATAATCCTGAAAGCTTGTTTTGTCCACCTCACATCCACCGTCAATCATGTGGGGCCAAGCTTTCATGTATATCATTCATTTTGTGGGCCCCACCTTTGATGTGGACAATCCATCATGCAGGGCCCACCTAGGTTGTGTGCCATTCATTATTAGTGGTTGACCTTTAATGTGCACAACTCATTAGATAGGGCCCACCTTTGATGTTAGTCATCCATCATGTGGGGCCTATCAATGTTATTATCCATCATGTAGAGTCCATCTTCAATATTCACGTCCATCATGTGGAGCCTACCTTTGATATGAACCATCCATCATGTGGGCCCACCTCCGAAGTGGGCCGTCCATCATGCGGGACCTACATTGGATATGGGCCACTTATCATTAGGCCGACCATTGATGTGGACTATCCATCATGTAGGGCCCACCTTGATGTGGATCATCCATCAGGTGGGGCCCACCATTATTAGTTGCCCATCACGTGGACCCCACTTTTGATGTGGGTTGCCCATCATGTGGGCCCTACCCTTAGTGTGGGTTGCCCATCACACGGGGCTCACCTTGGATCTGGGTCATTTATCATTGGGGCGGGCATTTGATGTGGATCGTCGATCATGTAGGGTCACATCAAAATGGGCCATTATCATGTGGGGCCTATTTGATCATCTATCCATTCATTGAATGATTTTTCAATCTCATGAACTTAGATCATGGCCACAGAGAGCACATTTCCTTGAAGAATTTTCTAAAATGCTCCGTTACCAATGAAAATGGGAGACATAAAATTACTTTTGGAAGTTGAAAAGCAATAAAAATAATAGTTTATAATAATAAGTTAATTAAAAAGAACTCCTTATTTGAGTTTAATAACTGAATTAACTTTTTTAAGAAAAATAACTCATTAACTAAGATAAGTTTAAAAAGCTACTTATTTGATCCTATCCAAACGGGCCTTAGCAATATAGACTTAACTGCCTTCAGGATCTGAAAGTTATTTGGCAGGATGGAATTGGAGGTAGGCGGTTGGAATTGAAGGCATTCGAAATATAAAATTCAGATGTGTTTTGAAATCTCTCTTTTGTCATGATTATAAAAGAAATGCATTCATTAACTCCTTTTTTGAGGTAAAATAGTTACACGTGTGACATAAGGTACCACTATAAGCTATTAATCCATTGTACACATGAAATATTGATGACACACAAAAAATAATGAAAGTAGTACCTGCATCACTAACATCACATCAATAGAATGATTTGAACAGTCCAAACATTACCTATGTAAATTAATGATTAAAAAATATTTGCTTGCTTGCAATCTTATGCTCGTGGCACACTTGAGGCTCAAAGCTTTATATATTTTTCATGGAAGCATACATTTCAAAAGGCTTATTATAATTAATTTGTCAAATATCACGTAAGTACATACATCAATTTGAGATATTAAAGTTGATTTAATAATCAAAGTCAAATACTGTAAATACTTTTTTATTTAATTTTTTTTTTTTTTAGTGCATTCTGTGTTCAAGCTGCTGCCAAACCCAACAAATTAAATCACTTTGATTTGTGATTTGTAATCCAATACATTACAGATACAAGCTCCCAAACAATCCCTTTGATTTCGACCTTGAGTCTGTGGTGAAAGTACAAACAGTTACTAAATGGTTGGGTCTTGGACTCCTTTCACCTGACCCAGCCCATGTATTTACACACGCACGTAGAGAGTTCCTGGTCATAGATTTGCCCTCCGTTGCTCTATTCAACATGGGAATGATCCATCTCTCTATAGTCGAGCTGTGTTCCATTTTGGGATTTTTTAAAAAATAAAAAATCTTATATTAGCTCCGAGGCTGTCTTCCATTTTAAAGTCGGATACAATACAAACATTTCTAGATGAGCTCAACCTGCAAATTGATATGTAGAACCAGCTTGATGTTTTAATGGCATCCTATCCGTCCATCGTGGGTGCTGATCTAACACTCAGGTGAATTGTACGATGTAAACTCTTCCCTAAATTTTCTAAATCATATGTTTTGATCTACCTATGTCTTGGAATGGTCTTATGTTTTGGATGTCTTTTCATCTTCATCAAATGTATCTTTTGAATGGATTAGATGGCATATACAGGACACTATGGGGGCCCACATACAATTTGGAAGGTTTTTAATTGGTGGGTCCTCATGCCAACTGCTCACTTTGATAGCCACCTGAGTCTTGGATGGACGAGATTTTTTGAAGTGAATGAGTGCATTAAGCTGTGCACATGATGGACGGATTGGATGTCATTAAAACATCACTTTGGACACCACATGTCAATTTGCAAGTTATCTTAAAATGCTTGTATTCCACGTGGCCTGAGAGTAATCAGTATATAGCTGGAGAGTATACTAGCATGAATTGGGCCATGCATATGGATTATGGATGATCATAATCCTAAAACCTTATGATTTGCATAGATGAAACCCTAGAAAACTCAAGTCCATTTTTAATGGTTAGGACTATCTTTAACTGTCGATAGTGTTCCCTACTTAAAGAGTGGATTTTTTTTTTAAAAAATTTAAAAGATGAGCAATTTATTGAAATCTAGCAAAGGAAAAACAAAACAAAACAAAATAATAATAATATAATAATAATAATAACAAACTGACAAAAAGCTACTCCATAATAGCTAAAAACCCCAATAACATAAGGGCCCGTTGGCTAGCTGCAGTAGCTGTATTAAGGTGGATGAAATTGTAAAAGTTACAATAAATGCATGTGTAAGGTATTATCTCTTGATTAGCTTTATCCCAAGTTTTCTAATACTATGTTTGGAATGCATGCAGTAAAAAATAAATTCTATGATGTACTTTCAAATTGCATTTGGATTGAACTGGATGAAGCGAAAATCCATCATCCGTGGGATTAGTAATCCCATTTCACACTTTCAAATACAAGGCTTATTTTCCAAAGTCTACCAAGTTAATTTTAATCCTATCTCACATTCTTTCCAAACATGCCATTCCCAATTTCAAAGTGGGATTGGTAATGCAATCTCATTTAATAAAACTTAATACCAGTGTCCAAACAGGCCCTAAAGGGATTGGTGGACAATCCAACCCAGCTTTTTGAGTTATGGATTTTCATTATTTTTGCCATTCATGCTTAACACCAGGAAGTATTTCTAATGAACAAGGTGGATGTTCCATCCACCGGCTCTTTTGATTGTGAATTTTATCCGGGCTTTATTTTAACTGATTGAGGTCAACTATATAAATCTTACTGTACCATTACTTAAATGCACCCAATTTCTCAAAATTCAAAATCTAATTCATACGATGCAAAGATGTGGGCCGTGTATCATGCAATTCATTCTTCAGGTATGTGGATCTCATCTGATACTTATTCTAACCAATTGAGGTTAACTATACCGATCTTAATCTACCACTCTTTTCGTGGGGCCCACTTCTCAAAATTCAAAATGCAGGCACACAATGCAAAACATGGGCCGTGTATCATGTAATTTGTCTTTTGATTGCGATGTTTGGGCCAAACAAGGTTAGATGATAGAGTAATGATGTGATTGGCTAGGTAGTGCTTTGGATTGACCAAATGAAATGCTTTAATTATCAGCAATCATGCAATGCTTTAATTATCAATAATCATTAGTTGAAGCTTGAGATGTTTCATTTTATATTGACGCACGTGTGAGAGGCACTACTCAAGACCACACGTGATAAACATTCCCAAACAACTTTTAAAATAGTATTTGACAGGGATTTCTATTGCAAAATTAATCAGGAATCAAAATGACCAGGTGGTGTTTTTGAGAAGAGCAATTACCAAAATGCCCTCTTTAATTTTATTTTTACCTTTAAAATGGAAGCCGACCATGTGATGGGTTTATGCCGCTAAACCATGATGTATATGTTATATCCAAATCATCCATCCATTTTATGAGATCATTTTAAGTCATTTGCTCAAAACCGAGACAAATCCAAAGCTCAAGTGGACCGCGCCACAAAAAGCAATGGGGATTAAACACCTATTGTTGAAAATTTGTTGCGGGCACAAAAATTTTGGATCAAGCTAATATTTTTATTTTCCCTTCATCTAGATTTGTGTGACCTTATATTAGATGGCAAAGTAACATCATGGTGAGCCCTAGTCAGGTTTGAACCATGGGTGTCATCGTTCCTACCACATTTTTGTGGTGTGGTCTACTTGAGGTTTCAATTTGCCTTATTTTTAACCTAATGCCCTAAAATTATCTTGCAAAATGGATGGACAGTGTGGATATAACACATACATCATGGTGGGGCCCACAAAAGTTGGTGACATTAACACACCATGGAGGTTTCCCCTTTCCTTTAAAATGTGCTAAATCAAGATATGTAAGATTTCATGTGGTATGCATATGACATCCAAACCTCTCCAGACTTAGAATGTTTTTGGGTGGTGTTTTATTATTTTTATATATGGTGTGGCCCACTTTATGATTGGATCTGTTAGATTTTTTGTTTGTTTGATCGTCGTGATGGGTGCAGTTGTTGAATAGGTTAGGTGACATTTAATTAAATGTGGGCCCTACAATTCTCGACTTCACCACTTTTTAAAGAAAATAATAGAGCATTTTGATAATTGCTCTCCTCCAAAAGCACCACCCTGGAGTTCCCCTTTGGCAGAGTCATTATTTTCATAAATTTTGAATTCATGCGAATTTGCCATGACAATCAATATTTAATATTTAAATGGGTTGTGATTAAGCAAGGGCTACTCATTGAGAGGAATAACACAAATGAGCAACTCAGGTGAACAGTCACATGTAAAAGATCGATTCATTCTAACATGGAAGTAGATTGGGTGGTGACCCCAACACTACCCAGCTAGACGACCATGTTGGGCATTGTGGGGCCATCATGGTGTATGTGTTTTTATATCCACACTGTCCATCTATTTTGCTAGCTCATTTTAGGGGGTATGGGCCAAAAAATGAAATAGATACCAAACTCAAGTAGACCCACCACAGGAAACAGTGGAGATAATGACACCCACATTCGAAGCCTTTCTAATGTTTATTTGCCATTCACCCTGTTAACAAGGTCCCACAAACCTGGATAAGGACAGATACAAGTCTTTAAATATATATATATATATATATATATTAAAAGCACGAATATCACCTTCACCCAAAACTTTTTTGTGGCCTCCAAGAAGTGCTCAATCACCACTCTTCTGTCGTGTAGCCCACTTGAGCTTTTGATTTGCTTCATTTTTTTAAGCTCATGTCTTAATATGAGCTGGCACAACTGATGGACAATGTGGATAAAACACACACATCATGGTGGGCCCCACACATGTGGTCACCATCCAATCCACTTCTCACACGGATGTGGATTGGATGGTGACCCAACACCACGGTGTACATTGAAACATGTATGGTCCACCTGGACCTCAAAAATTGTTCCACTCACATGACAAGGAATCATGATTAGAGCTGGGCATCAAGTCCAGTTGGACTGAGTTAGGACTGACACGGCAACCCAATTTTCAAATAGACCTGATCTAAACTCAACCTGACTTGGTACTGAGTCCGGCATGCCTGATGCAATCCGAGTCTGAGTCTAGACTACTAATCCGGACCGAGTCTGACCCGGTCACAAGTACCGAGTCGGGTCAAGTCAGCATGGAGTCGAGTTGGTGTGGTGGGTATCCGTGGGTTGAAATCACAGCTCAAAACCTAAATGCACCAGCCAATATTGCAGCTTCTCCATCAGCTACATAGCATCTCAGATATTAAATGTTAAATATGGATTTTTTTATATATTATTTTTTTAATATGTACGAGTCGAGTTTCGGATCAAGTCGAATAAGTATTGAGTTGGATTTCGGGATGAGTCGAGTCAGTTACTGGGTGACTCGAACTTGACTCGGTTTGAGTTTTGATTCGGTTCAGCTCGTTCCGTGCCCAAATCTAATCATGACCCTATCAATTATATAAATACCATGTAGAGTTAGGGCTTGTTTGGATAAACTTATGCAAAAGAGGGTTTTATTAAGTCCCTTGATATACATTGATACACCATCTTTGAGCTTTTTAAAGCAAGTGGTTGTTTGACATTGTATGAGAGCATAAAGTCAAGCATTTCAATCTCCAGAGCAGCAAATATACTTTCATAGTATATTCTCCCACAGGGGGTGGGATCATGACTAAAAGCTCTATTGTTTTCTTTTTTTGGTGAATGATGACATTCGATTGAACCGTATCAAGTGCAAGCAGATTTTTTCTTCTGAAAGTGGGTCATATGAGTTAATAATCCAGACCATTTATCTATTTTGTCCAAAGACAAATGATTCTAATGAGCCCCATTCATCAGTCGAACACCGTAGCATTGTAATGGGATATGATACCATAGAGCTATTAAAACCAGATTATGGTGGAGTCATTTCTCTGCGTTCCTCTAAGAAGATCCAAAGAGTTGAACTGATGAGATAGAGAGCTGTTTGGTGCCTCAGAAATTTTCAAGATTGGAGGATCCTAATCATTTGATTAATGGCCCAAGAAAAGAAGACAGCTGAAGAGTCTAATCATTATTTATAAGAAAATAACCCAATGATCAAAGGGTGAAATCTCCTATCGAGCAAGATTTCTTGGGTGTCACCCAATCAAAACATCCTAACATGAACAGGCACAATAGGTGTTCTTAGTAAGATCACTTCCTCTCTGGTCAAGAGATTGATTCTTTCTCAGGTGACCATGGATGATGTGGATAATTTCCTTTGTAGAGTTGGGGATGCTCAGAAACCACCGTGTGCTGCACCTGGAAACGGAAAAAAATAAAAAAATAAAAAATCAAACACTTGGCAAGAGTGAAAACAAACTCTACTGAAGACCTCATCTTGAATCTCCATCACTATATGGTCAACATGAAAAGAATCTTGCTGACAAGAGATGATCATTATGTAAAAATTCTATGAGGTGAGTCTTATTGACTAACGGTCTAGATCTCCCTAAGGGTTGGATGATGTGATCAGGCATACTGGTGTACCTCACTAAAGTTGTGATTGATCTAAAATTGTGTACGGTTGGTGCGCTATTCCTAAATTCGTGTGGAGCCTAAAAGAGAGGAATTTCAGTAAATATAAAAACATGGCTGGGTACCAAGCTTAAACACGTTGAAGCCTCTATTCCCATCTTGGTGCTTCTTTGAAGAGTGCAAGGCGTGAAAGATCCTAGCAACTCGAAATCCAGAGATGGCATCCCAATCAGGTACGGAATTTAGTTTGGATTTATCGATCCTTATGTCCGATGCACTACGGCCCTTTCAATTCCGCAAATTATAGTTCAACAGATTACTCATGCCAAGGTGAGAAAAACCTGCTTTTCTGGATGTTTCCAAGTCGCCTTAGAGATTCCATCACATCAATGGAATCTCTAAGGTGGGGGCCATGATATGAACACTGTAGATAACCATATCATTCTTCGTCAATATATTTTGTGCTCCCACATTTATTTTTTCTAAACAAATAGAAGAAAAGAGATTTTTTTTTTTATATATTTAAAATGGCAACAAAAGAATTACCAGTGTCGAGTTTGCTGAGTGACGTGTATTCCCCAAATCTCGTTCTTTGCCGAATCAATTCAGCTGGAACTCTACCACGACTGATATTTAAGAAAACCGATATAACATCCAGATGATCTGAATTAAACAAAATAAAATAAAAAGTTGAAAATAAAGAATAAAAAACTGCAAAAATATATAAACATGAAGAGAAGAAAAAGGGAAAAGCAGAGAAATTAAATGCAGAGATTATTTATCTTACTTCAGATTCCCATTACTTCTTCCTCTTCGTGATTGGCAGCAAAACTGTTGATAATATCTTTGATATGAGTAAAAGATCACATCTTGTGCTTTTCCTTACTGTGATAAAGGATTAAAAGAGAAGAAGCAAGACAATTAGAAAACACGCTCTTCAATGGAATTAAAAAAATGTAGTAGAAAATCATTAGGACAGTTCATTGAGTTTCTCCACCTTCTAAAAATGATCCCAAGAAATTGGGTTGAGAACCTGTTACTCGATCGTAACCAGCCCACGTATGAGAACCATACAAACAATTGATTCAATGTTTTAATGAAAAATAACTTGCATCATAAGCAAGGTATTCCGTAACAGTAAAAGTGGCCGTAACAGCCACCATCATTACCTTTATGATATGGGTTATAATGGCCATTATGGTCCCCAGACACTTTTTTTTTTTTTTTTATAAAATTTTATAATGGCCATTACGGTCTTGGACACTTTTTTTTTTTTCCTATTGAAAAAAATCTGAAAAATCTGTGTCGGCTCCATAACAGGCCATTACAGGGGCATAATGGGCTGTTACGGGGGCTGTAACGGCCTTTACATGTTATTTTATCCATAATGGCCGTTACGATATTTACGATCCATAACATGTAACGGTTGCCACCATTTACGACACACCATGATCATAAGCTTCTTATAGATAAAAGATCTTTTCTTGCAGATGATGGCTCCTCATCAAGCAGGAAGGTGCTCCTGTAAATCTGGTAGGTTCATTAGCAAAATTGTTCAATAGGATGCCCAGATTCTGCCTGAGAATTATCAGGCCTGATAGGACCGCCTTTTTTTTTTTTCTTTTTAATTCAGGATCAGGAGTATATGAAGGATCGACAATTAGCATTGGTTTCTGAACAATTCCCCGTGAACAGACAGAGCTAACACAGCATTCGACTCTCCAGAGTTTTCAAGAAATTCATGTGCTTCATCACTAGGCAGCAGATTTACAATATTACATTCCAAAGTAGTCCTGGAAGCCATTGTTAAAGCATCTTCCTATTTGATGGGGATTCCATGCTTTCTTTAGGTGGTGTTTGATTTTTCATTTACTGGTGTAAATACTTGTAAATAGATTATGATTACTTACATCCATAATTGCAGAAGCATCCTCATACAACATTGATGGCACGCCTTTTGAACTCCAAACTTGGGCAGAAAGGAAAAAACTGTGGGGCCCATTGTGATGTATGTGGCTTATCTATGCCATCCAAACCTTTAGCCAGCTCATTTTAGTGCAGGAGTCTAAAAATGAGGCAGATCCAAAGCTCAAGTGGACAGCACCACGGGAAATGGTGGTCCTAAAGACGTTCACCGTTGAAAACTGTTTCTGTCCATTAGGCTCACATTGATTTTTTTGTCATCTAAACTATTCATAAGGTCACAAAGACATGGATAAAGGAACAACACAAATATCAGCTTGATCCAAATTAAAATGCTTAAAAAGTAGCTGAATTGCATTTTCTTTGCATCACCTAGTTTTAATCAATTTACAAGAGGATTCAATATACCGGGGAATGGAAAGTCAATACAGCAGAAAAATCTATAAATGAAGTTTACCTCATGTTGTAATGGTTGCATTATTTTCTGTGTCCTGCAAGACGATGAAGAAGTGGATGTAAGGTCTCTGCCTGTGCTTTGATTGACCTCATTATCCTTTCCAGTATTAGCATTCCTCCCACTACCAGCATCTAATCATATGAAATTAAGACAAGATGACTTAAACTTGGAAATATAACAATGCTAAAAATCCTCCAAAAGATATCATTCCAGTAACTGATCAGCATGGAGCAAGTTCTAAATGAACAAACCTGATGGTGCAAATGCAACATGATGCAATCATCAATCACATAAAAGGTAAGGAATGTCTTCAGCTCTAACCGAGAAGCATGAAATCTACATGAGGAAATGATGGAGGACAATTAGCCACTTGCTCTAAAAGCTCGAACTGATAGAGAGTGGCGAATCAATCCCTTTATCCAATAGCTCAGGCCCCACATCGCATGGGTTAGGACCTTGGCCAAACCTCCTCATGGGCCCCACTTCACATGGGTTCCGCTTCACACGGGCCACCTACCCCGAGTGTGTCCTCGCATCCCACAGGCTACCCCACTTGAGCCCGGTGTGAAAATTTCCCTGCATTAGGAAAAGGTTAGAAAGCTCACAAGTCTCCTTGGAGACAAGGCTTGCTAGTCTCTAACATCTCCACCATAAACAAGGAACATGTAATTCAACCACTCATCTACTGCGCCATCATGTAGGCGAGACAATAGCCCAAAAAAAACACAACACTACAAGAATCCCTATTATATCGGTTACGATTTCAGTCGTTGAATGGGGACTTCTAGCCAAGGGCGGAAATGCTTGGAACTGCCTTAAACCGGAGGGACCCTGCGAATGAATCTGGAAAACGATGAATCCCCTCTCTTAGGGCCATGGCTTCTGCCACAATCAGCTCCACAGCCACTAATAGGTGCAGGATAGGAAGCATTCACGTGAACACATCGTAATTAGCAGCACCACAAATACCAAAGAGCTCTGGCATATCAGAACAGCAACCCACTTAATCTCCACCCTCCCAGCTGAGGAACAGACCACAATACCTTCCATGTGTGCCAGGCCCACTGAATGTGAACCACTCAGTCTTTTGCTCAACTTCTTTTTACCATCCATTAACAGGCTGCCAATGCCTTGGCAAATATAGTTCAATGCTGTGATTTTTAGCCATAGGCCCTTCATGTGGTGGGCCATCAGATTAACTGTTCTGATTTCCCTTGAAATGTTCCATGTGTGCAGCAGAGATGCTAGAGACAAGTGAGCAAGATCTCCAAGGAACCTCACGAGCCTCCCCACACCTCAGACTGCATATGGTCATGGTTCAAATGTGAAATGGTAACACAAAAACCAAAAATTAACATCACTATCATACATGGAATTTGAGAGAAGCAAATGCAATGCCATGAATTTGAGACCATCCAAGTGCTAAAGCAGGCTTCAACGGTAACCAAGTGTTTCAAATAAATGCAGTTTTTTTTTTTTCATATTAAGATGGGGAACATGTATACCATAGGAGATGTAATGAGAAGAATAGCTCCCTCAAACGCCACAACCCTGCGTTGCAGGTGATCTCCACCAAGTAGTCTCAGCAGGCTCCCTATTGCTAAGATTCTGCAAGAAAAGAAGAAGAAGAATGAGAAGATACTTGTTAACAATTTCAGACACTGGAAAGGCAAAAAATGAAAAGAAAAAATGCCAAGCTACTACGATGCTTATGCATTTATCAACTTAAGGACTCAATGCCGAATGTCGATAGACTGAGACAATAAAACATTAAACAAGGTATTTCAATCTTACAAACAACAAACTCATAGGTAAAAAAGGGCCATCATCAAATATGTCTAAGAGATGACAATGCATGCAACAGAAATATGTTGTGCATTACACAGAACTCTAGCTTTTGGACACAGAGAACTCTAGCTTTTGGCGGGCGTCAAGCGCAGTCCTGAAGAAAGGATGACTGTTCAACAGAAATAGAATGGGACAGCCATGTTTCCAACTTTAAATAGGACAGCCTAAGGAAGTGAGCTTGTATACACTTGCATAAATAAGAAAAGGATTCTAATGAACATATCCAATAAAAATCACCAAGAGCAAAGAAAAAAAAGGGCTAAATTCATACATTTTGGCATAGTTCCCATGGAGACTGGTCCTGTACAGACCTGGTCCCACAGTCCAAACTTGGTCTCTTTTAAGCTTGCGGGTAAAACACAGATCTATATTTAAGTGCACCAAATGAACGGGACAGGCCCAGTCCAAGTTTGACGACTTTTTGAATTGCGGTCTAGCCCAAGATGGGATTCAGGCCCATTTGTTGATGGCCAGGGCCGGGTGGGTTTGGCCTGAATCATGGATCAGATGATTAAATGGGCGGGCCGTGGCCTCAATTTCAGTGAGGGTGGGTAAACAGACTAGGCTACTAATCCATTGTGCATGTGGCACTCTAATGACACCTCAAAACAATCAAATTATCAACTGCATCACTAAAATTACATTAATAGAAGGATCCTAACAGTCCAAACATTGGCTATGTAAATCGACATTAAAAAACATTGGTGGGTCTCTTGCTTGTAGCCTACCCAAGTCTCGGGGTTTCATCATTTTTTTACCAAAGTATATATTTCAATGGGCTTATTAAAACTACTTTATCAAATATTACAAAAATCTTGGCCCATTTATGTAGGATTCATGTCCTTGTTGTCCACTCACTTCTTATAATAGGATAAAATTGAAAAGAATAAAATCTAAGAGCTTTTCTTAGAGTAAAATTCTCCACAAGAAAGTGTATAGTTCTTTCAATTCCTATCAAATGGGAGGCTAAAGAACTGAATTAAATTTATTTGAGATACAACAGAGACATAGTATCACCTGTTTGATAGAAGCATCTTCCGAGCTTGTGAAGACATGATGTGCTTAGAACAGAAACTCCTAAATGGGTCTTGCTGCACAGAATTCGTAGGGAGTGGGTCCCTTGCTTTTGGTGACCCTCCAAGGAGTGGACTCGCCTGATTTTTGAGCTGTGGCATCAACAAGTAGGGACCCACCTGATGGACAGCTTGGATCTTGCACATCTCTTCCATCCAGGCGTGTGTTGGGTTGTTGGGGAGTTGGGTTGCACAAGCTTGAGACTTTCCAATCTCAACGCATCTGTGTAAGCATTGGATATAAGGCTTTAGTAGTGGTTGTGGTCCATTTCTTAACTCAAACAACTATGCATGAGCCAAGCACACATGATTGCATATCTTGATGATCTGAACCAAACAGGGCTAAAAGCATCATATCTTGATGATCTGAACCAAACAGGGCTAAAAGCAAAAAATGGTTGAAGTTTATTAAATATATATTATGTAAAAACACAAAATGATAAAAGAAAAAGTTTCAGTGGTCAGACCACTGCTACTTTTATTCAATGAGGCATCATGGTATGGTCTTCCAACCACACAACCATGTGGGCCGATTCATCCGTAGAGAAATAATGGGCCCACAAGTGAGATCCATACAAAATGTTCTTTTTCCAGGTAATTTATCAAACAGTTGGCATGCATGACATACAACAAGTATTATGCAATGGTTGGCATGCATGACATACAACAAGTATTATGCAATGGTTGGCATGCATGACATGCAACAGTTATTATGCAATTCTCTGTCTGAAGGATTACAGATTACTACTTCAGTTCTCAGTTGTACACGTAGGCCCGTTGTTTTGGTGACCCAAAATGCTGACATTACAGTGGGAGTGGATTAGGTGAGACCTCGGCCTCACCGAAGACTCTGTGGCCCTTACCGTAGGGCCCATCTTGATGTATGTATTCTGTATCCACAAGGTTGGATGGCAAATAAACATTCTGGTGGCCCCATGAAGTTTTTAATGGTGGGGTTTCAATCACAACTATTTCTGTGGTGTGGTCCACTTAAGATTTGGATCTGCATCATTTTTGGTATCATGCCCTAAAATGAGCTGTCAAATGGACAGATGGTGTGGATTTAAGGAACATACATCACAGTAGGGCCCACAGGGATCCACCGACCTTGGATCCATTGAAACCGCGCCCAACTCATTGGTAGAGAAAAAAAAATGGTACTCAAATACGATCCACACCAAACATTTTTCGTTGAGCCATCTCATCAAACAGTCAGCATGCGTGACATGTAAGAGGTATTATACAATGGGTTTTTTAGTTTTACAAGTGGAGCTACTGTTCGGGTGTCCTAAAATGCTGATATTATAGTCCATGAACCAAAAATATGAAAAAGAGACCTAATTTGTAGAAGCCCAAAAACAAAAAAGATAATAATAAAAGCATAACAATAAAGAAACTTGAATCCAGATCCTCTGCTTGCAACAAACAGAAAATTTTTGCTTGTTGCAATTTGAAATTTGGACCCTCTGCTTGCCACAAACAAAAAATTCATGTTTTACTGCATCTTGATTGGTGCACATCATCATTGACATTGTCATTGTCAACACTATTGCATTAAATGCAGCGTGTGATGATGTGGCCTAATCAGATTGCAAGAAACAACAATTTCTTGTTTTTGACAAGCAGAGGATTCGGATTCTGCAGTTTAATTGGACCACATCATCACACACTTCATTTAATGCAGCAGTGGTGCTGCTTGTGGCAAGCAAGAGGATCCGGTTTCGAGTTTAAAATGACTAGGATTATAGTTGAAAGTATATGAATGAAAAGTAGAGAATTAAATGAAAGAAGCAAATATCACCTGCTTTACTTTGGAGATATTCTGAATCTGTCTTCAACAAAGAATGAAAGCCTGTCTTTGATTGCCAGTCTCCACAACAAATAACATTTCTCCATCTCAATATTTATCTTCAGAAACAGCTTCAGCATATTTCAGTGGAAGGTGTTCCTCAGGAAACAATAGCTTCAACATATGTTGCTCGAGCTTGCATTAGCTGGGACCTCTGTCCTCTGTGTGGGGATTTTTCATTGAGGCTGCTTAATGTCGATGGCGGGTATGTGTTGAATCATATGCCAATCCACTCCCCCTACACCAAGCCCATTGATTAAACTCCGAGGCATAAGACTTGGCTCCAAATTCCTGAGTGCAGTCACATGCTCCAATCCTTCTGGAAGTATCTTCATTCGGAAGCATCGGGAAATATGTAAATGTAAAAGACTCGGCATCGCTCCTTCCTCAACCATCCACCGCTCTAAATTATGAAACTGATCAACCATCAAGGACTGAAGTCGAGGAAACCCTTGCGCAGAGCAGACCATTTTCTTTCCCGCGTATGTACAAAGTTGCATGTTGAGAACCTGAAGGTTTGGTAGTTTCTCTAGTGTCATCATCGGGTCTTGCACTAACAAAGAAGCCTCCAAGGTAAGCCTAGTGAGATTTGGTGAGAATTCTTTAGTTTCCGGTAGCCTCTCTAACCTTCCATACAAATGCAGCTTATTCAGACGCGGCCGATTTGAAATTGCAGGAAATAGGTTTGCAATATTTAGAATATTATCACCATATAAACTCAAAGACTGGAGGTGGTCCAATTTAGGAATAGAGTCAAACAATCCCTTTCCATGCCTACTTAAATCTACTTTCGCTATTACCAGTTTCCTAAGATTAACCAGCTCTCCCAAGTAATCTTTTATCCAGTTGTCTGCACAAATAGTTCTTAGAGTTTGTAGGTTTCTTGGAAAATTGTGTTTGTTCCCAGTCAGCCCACCTGCATTATATCCTTCACAGCTAAATCCATGCTCTATGCTTACATGCCTTAATTGTTGCATCTTCCAAATAGGTATGCCGATCTTCCAAATAGGTATGCCGATCCCAGTAGATGTGATCTCTAGTGTTTGTAAATTGCAAAGATTGGCAATCGATATATGGGAGTGTAGTAAGATGGGCATTGTATCCTGTAATGCCAAGGTATCTCAAGTTCACAAGTGTACCTATTTCATATGGAAGCTCTTTTACCCCTATTCGGTGTAGATGTAAAACCCTGAGTAAATGAAAGCTCTCGAAAAGAAACTTTTGCTGATTCTTTTCAAGTATTTCTTCGTGTAAGGTGAAGCACAAGATAGAACGAATGCATGGAGTGGATAGCTTTAAGGAAGTGTACTCACCAATACTATGATGCACAGAAAGTCGACGTGCTTTACATGGAGAGAGAGGGTCTGTGTCCCCATGCAGAAAATTTTCTTCCTTGGCTTTTGAGATCGAGAGATCTCGTAGTAGATCATGGATGCGACAGCTTTTAATTGTGCCGATGAAATTTTTTTTCGCCACTTGAATTAGGCTTCTTTGGATTAGCTCTTGCACGCAATCTTCTGCGACTTCCTCCAATGTTTCAGCCCCTCTTGAATGTACAAATCCTTCTGCAACCCACAGCCGAATCAACTTCTCGACGGAGATTTCGTAGTCTTCAGGAAAAGCCCCAAGATAGAGAAAGCATGACTTCAGGCGATAGGGTAGATCTTCATAGCTTAGAGCTAATATTGGTGAGATATTTGCATCGCCTTCAACAAATTGCCAGCTAATGCTTTTGAGTACTTTCTCCCATTCACTTAAAAGCCCTGCTTTCCTTGATAATAAACCCGAAATAACAGCAACCGCAAGAGGCAAACCATGGCACTTTGCCACGATCTGTCTTCCTAACCCCTCTAAATATTGGGGGCAATGGGAATCTTCTTCGAAGAACACTTTCTTACGAAATAATTCCCAGCTCTCATCTTCTCTTAAAAGTTGCAGCTCATGAGGACGGCATCGTGCATCTGCATCTGTAGCTATGTCTTTGTTGCGAGTAGTAAACAGGATTCGACTTCCGTTTTGCATGTCTGGAAAAGTAACTGCTAAAGCATCCCATGCTTCCGTCTTCCAGATATCATCTACCACTACAAAATATCTCCTCACCTTCAAATGCTCAAAAAGCTTCACCCTCAACTGATCGACGTTCAGGTGATAATCTACAGTGGGAATCATAAAGCAACTCATAATACCCAGCAAAAGATCCTTCACATTATATTCTTGAGATACATATATCCATGCGCAACAATTGAAATGCTTCTTAACAGCGTCATGATTATAAACTTTCCTTGCAAGAGTAGTCTTGCCAAGACCACCCATTCCGACTATAGAAATCACGCATCGGCGTTGCTCGCCCTCGGTCAACCTTGCCACCAAGGTCCTTACATCTTCTTGAAAACCGACGAATTCCGTTTGTTCATATAGATGAGAGGTTCGTCTCTGCTCTCGCAAACTTTCACTAATGGAACTACTTCCTTCTCCACCTTGACAGATATCTTTAATGCCATAATTCGATCTTTTCTTAGAGATTTCATCGAGTTCGTTCTTTATCTTTTCGATCTCCCTGCGTAGCTGATGCCGAGCAAACGTCTTCTTGATAGGACCAAGTAAACCTCTTCTCTTTTGTTCTATTTTAAAGGTGAATTCGTCGATGACGTCCTCTGCTTTGTAAGCAATGTCTCTAACATCTTCTACCCATTTCTTCACCCTTGCATCATTTTGTTTCGTCTCTGCATCTTTTAAAAAAGCCTGCATCCACGTCAGTTCTTTTTCAACCCACTCGACCTCATCACATACTTCCCGGAGAAAGACTCCTTCATGGATAAGGAGATCTCCAAGTTTTTCTATGACAGAGGAAACAACAGCCTCAGCAATCATCTTAGCCTCTCTCTTCTTCTCACAACTATATGCAATCTGTTTTTTCAAAACTCCACTATTCTCTTTCTTTTTCTTTTACTCGCTTGGCAGCTTTTCTTTCTCATTCTAAGAAGAGAAGATGCTACCGTCCACGTCCAGCAGGTGATATATTAATCACGGCCGTCCATCTATTTCCGGTTAGATTTTTAAAAATAAATACGCATTTGATGATTCCAAGGGTCGTCGGATCACTTTCTTAGAAGCAATGGTGGCAAATAAACGTAGTGAACTGTCAGCGATGTTTCATCTAAGCTGTCGGATCACACGGTACGCCTATTTCGTCCTACTCCGCCCGTCTCTAGCCACGAATGAGCAGTTCTGTGGGTGGCTGTATTACGATTTATCTGTATATCCACGCCGTCCATCACTTCTCTCAGATAATTTTAAGTTATGTGCATAAAAATGAGGCAAATCAAAGACCCAACCACACCAAATAATAAGCTGGTTTGCATTAAACGGGCAAATCATTAAATGCAATTTGTATTAAATGCAAGACTCATCTGATGTAGTCCACTTGAGCGTTGGATCTAACTCAGTTTTGTGCTCAAATCTTAAAATGATCATTAAAAAGAGATGAACGGCATAGATAAGCATATAGATCACGGTGGGTCCACCCATAGAAATATGCGTTCGTGGCTAGAGACCGGCGGGGTAGATAGCAATCCGCGTACCGTACGCATGCACGGACATGAATTTCCTGTTCGCAGCAACGGGATCGTGCCAAATCTAATGGCATGGAACAATTACCATGATATGTCCCCAGTTTCAGGGTAAAAACGACAATGTGGGGCGGTCGCGGATTAGGTGAGAGACGGGGCCACCTTTATAAATGCATTCATGACTGTATTGATTGTGCGGATTAGGTGAGAGACCTGGCCACCTTTATACATGCATTCATGACGGAATTGATTGTGATATTTTTGTTTTATCTTAGTCTATAACTGTTTTGACTTATAGATAGATTGGACCTCGGTTAAACATCACGATGGGCCCTAAAAAGGTATCAGCGGTGGGTATCACTGTTCCCACTGTTTTCAATGGTGGGGTTCACTTGAGCTTTGGATCTGCTTCATCAATTGGCTCATGCCTTAAATTAATCTCTCCAAATGGATGAACATACATCATGGTGGAACCCTACAGTGCTTGGTGACTGATTCCCTGCTGAACTAGTCGGCAGCTACTCCGCATCCATGCTATTTATTTATTTATTATTAATTTTTTAAATATTATTTTATAGTATAAGACCAGAGAAGAGGATGGCTCAAGTGGCCTACGTAGTGGGGATTAAACACCCACTGTTGAAAACTTCTTCAAGGGCTAGGGAAGCATTGGATCAAGCTGATAATTCTATTTTCCCTTCATCTATGACCTTATGAATAGGTGAGGTGGCAAATAAACATCACAGTTGGCACTAAGAAAGTTTCAACAGTGGATGTCATAATAATAGCTGCTTTTTGTCGTGTAGTCCACTTAAGCTTTTGATCTACCTCATTTTCAGGATTATATGCTAAAATGATATTAAAAAATGGACAGTAGGTATTGATATAACCCATATATCACAAAAGAGTGCTCTTGAGAGCCCTGCCTGTGCGGAGCTCAAGATAGGTGGGGCAAGACCCATTCTGCATCCCTCTGATGGGGCTCCATGGGCCCACCATAATATGTGTTTTATCTACACTATCCATACATTTTCCAACTTATTTTAGGGCATGAGACTAAAACATTAGGCAGAGCCATTATCTAGGGCGGACTACACAGGAAACAATGGTGATTGAACCCTCACCATTAAAAACTTCTCTGGGGCCACATGGGATGCATGGCTTGGATACTACACAATCATTATTCCACACACGAAAACAACATTTGAGGCCATTTAAAACACATCATTGTTTCTGAGTTAGGCTCGAAGCCGGAAATATCACATATACATAATATACATTTGGCCCGAAGGACTCAAATCAAACTGACCAAATTGTTGAACCTGCTGTCCCAAATTCAGTTGCAAAATCAGATTGGTTAAACAATCCTAGCCTTTGATTCACGGTCACTCGTTTGTTGAAATAGGATTGCAGGATTTTTTTTCACTTTAAGCGTCCAACAAATGCCCACAAATCCAATAATCAGATAACAAGACAAATGCCCACAAATCCAATAACCAGATAACAAGATACACGACTTGTTGTGCATGACACATTTAAACTGGCACCACTAAATTGGACAGTTAAATTTGTATTACTGGCATGACATGCTGGTATGCGAGTTCTAAATAGTTTCTATAAGATCGGATTTCTATATCGGCTGATACCGGCGATATGTAACAGTTTTGGAAGTGACGATAGGCTATGATCCTTGGTTCCAATACACTTAGGGCTTCATTTGGACGCAACTTCCATACAGGCATTTGAGGTTTGATGCAAACGATCATCAAGCATTTGGATGAACTTTGCAAACCTCCATCTCATCTTCAGCATAACAATATAGGCACTAAAACACTGCCGTCAGCAAAAACTAATCATATTGGTTTTTCTCTATTGAGAAGGCCTAAAACCCTCCTTTTTAGAAACTCCCCTTTGAGGAAGTGTTTCCAAATATGCACTTTGGGCTGATTTGGACACACCCTCAAAAGGGGTCTTTGATGCCTAAACTGTGTTTTGAGGCAAATCCTAGTTTTTTTAGTGTGTTTGGATGCACTTTCACAAACCAAAGCTAATTTTACTTTGATACTGTAGCTGTTGATTTTGGGGAACCTTTTTTTTTTTTTTTTTTTTTTTTTTAATACTAGAATATTTTTACTCTTGGATCAGTTACTCCTTTCCTTTGATTATGAATAGTGTACTTTAATGTAGTTTGTGGGAGAGGCGTGGCCCATGTTATAGGCAGATGACGATTTGGATAATCATACTTATCACAAGACCATAGCCACAACTCATGTTTACTGTCTAGAGCTTCTGTTTTCATTCTCGTTGTTGATTTGCAGTCTTATGTTTTAGATGGATAGGATCATCTGATCTATGGTCTTTTAAATCGATTCCCTATCCAAATGGCTTCCCCCTAATAGTGCTCGTTAGGCACATGATTCCGTACATGTGGGGCCACTAAGAAGATCCAAAGAGTTGAACTGGTGAGATAGAGAGCTGTTTGGTGCCTCGGAAATTTTCAAGATTGGAGGATCCTAATCATTTGATAAATGGCTTGAGAAAAGAAGACAGCTGAAGAGTCTAATCATTATTTATAGGAAAATAATTCAATGATCAAAGGGTGCAATCTACTATCGAGCGAGATTTCTTCGGTGTCACCCATCCAAAATATCCTAATATGAACCGGCACAATAGATGTTCTTAGTACATAGTCTTTTATTTTACTATATGTAGATCACTTCCTCTCTAGTCAGGAGATTGATTCTTTCTCAGGTGACCATGGATGATGTGGATAATTTCATTCCTTTGTAGAGTTGAGGATGCTCAGAAACCACCGCGTGCTGCACCTGGAAACAGAAAAAAAAACAAAAAATAAACAATCAAACACTTGCCAAGAGTGAAAACAAACTCTGCTGAAGACCTCATCTAGAATCTCCATCACTATATGGTCAACATGAAAAGAATCTTGCTGACAAGAGATGATCATTATGTAAAAATTCTGTACGGTGAGTCTTATTGATTAACGGTCTAGATCTTCCTAAGGGTTGGATGATGTGATCGGGCATACTGGTGTACCTCACTAAAGTTGTGATTGATCTAAAATTGTGTACGGTTGGTGCGCTAATCCTAAATTCGTGTGGAGCCTAAAAGAGAGGAATTTCAATAAATATAAAAACATAGCTGGGTACCAAGCCTAGACACGTTGAAGCCTCTATTCCCATCCCGGTGCTTCTCTGATGAGTGCAAGGTGTGAAAGATCCTAGCAACTCGAAATCCAGAGATGGCATCCCAATCAGGTACGAATTTTAGTTTGGATTTATCGATCCTCATGTCCGATGCAGTATGGTCCTTTCAATTCCGCAAATTATAGTTCAACAGATTACTCATGCGAAGGCGAGAAAAACCTGCTTTTCTGGATGTTTCCAAGTCGCCTTAGAGATTCCATCACATCAATGGAATCTCTAAGGTGGGGGCCATCATATGAACATTGTAGATAACCATATCATTCCTCATCAATATATTTTGTGCTCCCACATTTATTTTTTCTAAACAAATAGAAGAAAAGAGAAAACAAAATTAAAATGGCAACAAAAGAATTACCAGTGTTGAGTTTGCTGAGTGACGTGTATTCCCCCCGAATCTCGTTCTTTGCCAAATCAATTCAGCCGGAACTCTACCACAACTGATATTTAAGAAAACCGATATAACATCCAGATGATCTGAATTAAGCAAAATAAAATAAAAAGTTGAAAATAAAGAATAAAAAACTGCAAAAATATATAAACATGAAGAGAAGAAAAAGAGAAAAGCAGAGAAATTAAATGCAGAGACTATTTATCTTACTTGAGATTCCCATTGCTTCTTCCTCTTCGTGATTGGCAGCAAAACTGTTGATAATATCTTTGATATGAGTAAAAGATCACATCTTGTGCTTTTCCTTACTGTGATAAAGGATATAAAGAGAAGAAGCAAGACAATTAGAAAACATGCTCTTCAATGGAATAAAAAAAAAATGTAGTAGAAAATCATTAGAACGGTTCAATGAGTTTCTCCACCACCTAAAATGATCCCAAGAAATTGGGTTGAGAACCTGTTACTCAATCATAATCAGCCTACGTATGAGAACCATACAAACAATTTATTCAATGTTTTAATGAAAAATAACTTGTATCATAAGCAAGGTATTCCGTAATAGTGACGGTGGCCATAACAGCCACCATCATTACCTTTACCATGCCGGTTGTAACGGCCATTACGGACCCCATAACGACTGTTATGGACTTTTTTTTTTTTTCTATTGAAAAAATCTGAAAAATCTGTGTCAGCTCCATAACAGGCCATTAAAGGGGGCGTAATGAGCTGTTACGGGTCATTTTATCCATAACGGGCGTTACGATCTTTACGACCACATGACATGTAACGGTTGCCACCATTTACGACACACCATGATCATAAGCCTCTTATAGATAAAAGATCTGTTCTTGCTGATGATGGCTCCTCATCAAGCAGGAAGGTGCTCCTCCTGTAAATCTGGTAGGTTCATTTGCAAAATTGTTCAATAGGATGCCCAGATTCTGCCTGACAATTATCAGGCCTGATAGGACCGCCTCTTTTTTACTGGTGTAAATACTTGTAAATAGACTATGATTACTTACATCCATAATTGCAGAAGCATCCTCATACAACATTGACAGGCACGCCTTTTGAACTCCAAACCCGGGCGAAAAAGGAAAAAACTGTGGGGCCAACCGTGATGTATGTGGCTTATCCATGCCATCCATCCCTTTAGCCAGCTCATTTTAGTGCAGGAGTCTAAAAATGAGGCAGATCCAAAGCTCAAGTGGACAACACCACAGGAAATGGTGGTCCTAAAGACGTTCACCATTGAAAGCTGTTTCCGTCCAAGGCTCACATTGATTTTTTTGTCATCTAAACTATTCATAAGGTCACAAAGACATGGATAAAGGAACAACACAAATATCAGCTTGATCCAAAGTAAAATGCTTAAAAAGTAGCTGAATTGTATTTTCTTTGCATCACCTAGTTTTAATCAATTTACAAGAGGATTCAACATACTGGGGAATGGAAAGTCAATACAGCAGAAAAATCTATAAATGAAGTTTACCTCAAGTTGTAATGGTTGCATTATTTTCTGTGTCCTGCAAGACTGGTGAAGATGTGGATGTAAGGTCTCTGTCTGTGCTTTGATTGACTTCATTATCCTTTCCAGTATTAGCATCCTCCCACTACCAGCATCTAATCATATGAAATTAAGACAAGATGACTTAAACTTGGAAATATAACAATGCTAAAAATCCTCAAAAAGAGATCAATCCAGCAGCTGATCAGCATGTAGCAAGTTCTAAATGAACAAACCTGATGGTGCAAATGCAACATGATGCAATCATCAATCACATAAAAGGTAAGGAATGTCTTCAGCTCTAACCGAGAAGCATGAAATCTACATGAGGAAATGATGCAGGACAATTAGCCACTTGCTCTAAAAGCTCGAACTAATAGAGAGTGGCGAATCAATCCCTTTATTTCATAGCTCAGGTCCCACATCGCATGGGTTAGGACCTTGGCCGAATCTCCTCGTGGGCCTCACTTCACATGGGTTCCGCTTCACATGGGCCACCCACCCCGAGTGTGTCCCCACATCCGATAGGCTACCCCACTCGAGCCGGTGTGAAAATGCTCCTGCATTAGGAAAAGGTTAGAAAGTTCACAAGTCTCCTTGGAGATCAAGGCTTGCTAGTCTCCGACATCTTCACCATAAACAAGGAACCTGTAATTCAACCACTCATCTAGTGTGCCATCATGTGGGCGAGACAATAGCCCCAAAAAAAAAAAAACACAATACTCCAAGAATCCAACTATTATATCGGTTACAATTTCAGTCGTTGAATGGGGACTTCTAGCCAAGGGCGGAAATGCTTGGTACTTCCTTAAACTGGAGGGACCCTGAGAATGAATCTGGAAGAAGATGAATAACCTCTTTTAGGGCCATGGCTTCTGCCACAATCAGCTCCACAGCCACTAATAGGTGCAGGATAGGAAGCATTCAGGTGAACACATGGTAATTAGCAGTACCACAAATACCAAAGAGCTCTGGCATATCAGAACAGCAACCCACTTAATCTCCACCCTCCCAGCTGAGGAACAGACCACAATACCTTCCATGTGTGCCAGGCCCACTGAATGTGAACCACTCAGTCTTTTGGTCAACTTCTTTTTACCATCCATTTACAGGCTGCCAATGCCTTCGCAAATATAGTTCAATGCTGTGATTTTTAATGGTTCTGATTTCCCTAGAAGTGTTCCATGTGTGGGGCGGAGATGCTAGAGACAAGTGAGGAACATCTCCAATGAGGCTCACAATTCTCTCCACACCAGATTGCATATGGTCACGATTCATTTTTAAAATCGTAACACAAAAACAAAAAATAGCATCACTAGCATACATGGAATTTAAGACCAGCAAATGTGATGACATGAATTTGGGACCATCTAAGTGCTAAAGCAGTCTTCAACCATAACCAAGTGTTTCAAAGATGCAGTTTTTTCATATTAAAATGAGGAATATGTATACCATAGGAGATGTAACGAGAACAATAGCTCCCTCTAGCGCCCCTACCCCCACGACCCTGCACGCCAGGTCTCCACCTAGTAGTCTCAACAGGCTCCCTGTTGCTAGGATTCTGCCAAAGAAGAAGATATTTGTTAATAATGTCAGTCGCTGAAAAGGTCAAAAAATAGCCAAGCTACTACGCTGCTTTTGCATTATCAACTGAAGGACTTAATGCCGTGTGTTGACAGACGGACACAATAAAACATTAAACAAGGTATTTCCATCTTAAAAACAATGAGCTCAAATGTTTAAAAGGGCCATCATCAAATATGTCTAGGCAACAGCAATATTTTCTGCATTATACAAAGCTCTAGCTTTTGGACACAAAGAACTCAAGCTTTTGGCAGATGTCAAGGGCAGTCCTGAAGAAAGGATGAATGTTCAACATAAATATTTTCTTACTTATATACACTTATATAAGTAAGGAAAGGATTCAAATGAACATATCCAATAAATGAGAACTAAGAAAATAAAAATCACCGAGAAATTTTATTTTTTTTATTTTTTATTTTAAAGGAAGACTAAATTCGTACATTTTGGTGCAGTTTCCATAGAAACAAGTCCTGTACAGACCTGACCCCCATGGTCCCAACTTGATCTGATTTTAGGCCTGCAGGTCAAACACAGGCCTATTTTTATGTCCACCAAATGAACAGGACAGGCCCAGTCCAATTTTGACAACTTTTGAATTGAGGTCTAGCCCAAGACGGGATTCAGGCCCAGGCAGGCCTGGCCTGAATCATGGATCAGATAATTAAATGGGCTGCGCCCTGACCTCAATTTCAGTGAGGGTGGGTAAACAGACTAGGCTTGGGCTGACCTAGAACTGGCTCGCTGCCACCCCTAGTAAACTGTAAACATAATGAATTTTCACCAGATTTGAGGAGCTAAAGCCTACATTATGAGACATTTGAACGACAGAAGAAGGAAAAAAAGGCAGAATAACCACCCTTTTGACATCAAACCATATAACAAGTGTGACTATCTTAAACATACGATGCAAAGAATCAAAGAAGGAAATATGGAGTAAGAAAGTCTACAGGAAACTAGAGTTGCATGAAGCATGAAGCGAAGCTGCAACAAATTTGGGCATGGGAGCGGAGAAACATCTCTTTCAAAATGTAAACAAGACTAACAAGCATAGATGGGTAGGAAGCAGAAGCGGGAGCAGAAGCAGAAGTCCAAAGTGGGGATTTGAAGCAGGAGCAGCAGAGGGACCATACAACTAAGCAAGAACCAAGAAACTAACAAGCACTAAATGGTCTGAAATGGAGAACAGGAGAAACTAAACAAGAACAGACCGGTGATAAAGACATCCTCGACACCCTTGCCAACAACATAAGGTATGAGCAAGCAACAAATGGAATAGCATGTGATGCTTAAAATGGTAATGAAAATAATTGAAATGAAAACATCTACCTCTTTTCTCCTATCACGCTTCCTTTTAACTTCATGAAAGGGATCTGCAAAATCATTTAGCAGTTAATCAAATGTGGAGGTTGTGACAGTTTTACGAGTAATAGAGAAGGTGCATAGCCACAAGCATAAACACAAGATTAAAAGGAAGAAAACAGAGCTTCAACCCATAACAGCATAGAGACAACTTCCATAGCACAAGAGAGTCAGCAGAGGTGAACTCTACCATATGAACAAGATGGAAATATATCTACCAAGGAGAACACTTGTCATGTAACTCTTCTGTACTATCCCCAAGCCGGACTTATAAATTAGACTACTGAGTAACAAAACTTTTAGAACTGCACAAAGTTGGGTCATTTGAATATTAGCCATCATTCCGTTGACTGGATCTGATTCATTTTAAGGATTGTTAAACTCACATGGAGCTACACCACAGAGTCCTTACAAAGGATCATCGTATCAAAAATCTAGAAACTGCAAGGAAAAAGTATTCAATTGCAAAGTGATATTTTCTCCGACCGCATATTGGTACATAGTAGCACTTTTATCAACCATTTTGATGCCTATAAAACATGTGTTAACTACCATAATTGCCAAAATTCCACTGGTTTCCCATCAGATCCACGATACAAAACACAATAGAATCATATATACAATTCTCGTGGCCAAGGTGTACCTTAATAGCCATTACAAGGCCATTAAAAAAAAAAAACCTAAAATGGCCGAAACAACCCCATTACAGCCCGTATCTTACGGGGCCGATATGGGTTTTCTATTTATTTCTAAAAATGAAAGGCCGTAACCGCCGTTACACCCCCCATTATGGCCCATATCGAAACAGTAATGGTGGTGGGGCCATTACATCCACCGTTACCTTTACGAAATACCATGCTGACGGCACTGAGGGTTACAAATCGCTTGAGAACTGATCGAACTGCTGATTCATGATCTCCAAATTCTAGAAGCAGTAAAAGGCATTCAACCCAATGAATGCAATCCAGCAAATAGAACCTAATCAAGTAAAAACTAAGATTTTGATGCTGCATAAATAGCTGCAGTCAACAACATCCTGAAAACCACTGAAGCAATATTAACCCGGTCAAGGTCAAGAAACATGCAGGGATTATAAATTTTATTGTTGTAAATAAACCCATTGTAGTAACTAATATACATCATCTAAGCCTTATCCCAATTGATTGGGGTCGGCTACATGAATCATGTTCCGCCATTCCACTGGGTCCAGAGCTAGACCCTCAACTAGACCATAGGCCTTCAAGTCTTTTCTTACTACCCCCATCCACATCCTTTTGGGCCTTCCCCTTGGCCTTTTAATGCCTTCAACTTGTCCCAGTTCACTTCTAATTGGCACAGTTCTTGGTCTTTGTTTGCACACAACTAGACCATCAAAGTCTACTTTCTCCAGCTTATTACCCATGTGAGGCGGAACCCATGTGATTTGGAGCCTACGAGGGGGCGGAACTCATATAATTTGGAGCCTACGAGGAGGGTTTGGCCGAAGACCTAACCCATGGATGTGAGGCTTGGGCTATGAGATGAAGGGGTTAATTCGTCATGCTCTATCAGTTCAAGCTTTTAGAGCAAATGGTTAGTTGTCCTGCATCAAATTGGTATCAGAGCGGGAGGTCTCGTGTTCAAGACTCATCACCAGGGGTGATTAATGCAGAGGCATTTTCACACCGGGCTCGAGTGAGGTGGCCTATGGAATGCGGGGGCACACTCGGGGTGGGTGGCTCGCGTGAGGTGGGACCCATGTGATTTGGGGCCCACGATGAGTGTTCGGCCAAAGACCTAACCAATGGATGTGGGGCCTAGGCTATGAGATAAAGGGATTAATTCGCAATGCTCTATCAGTTAGAGCTTTTAGAGCAAGTGGTTAGCTGTCCTACATCTTTGTTCCTTAATTTCCCGAAATTTTGTCCATAAAGCACTGTTGATCTTGGTATCCTATAACCCTCCATCCATGCTAAGGACCAGCAAGGAGAGCACACTCCCACAAGGGCAACATAATACACTATTACATAGGTTGATTGCAATCAAGTGCTATATAATAGTCTATTACATGGCTGATTATAGAAATATAGAAATAATGTATATATAGGTGAGTGCATACACACAATGATCGGGGAAACCCAACTGGATTTTTGTTGCTAAACTAACATTTTCCTTCTGATATATGTGAAGTGAACATGCTTTAATAAAAACATATGGAAATCCATCAACATGAGCACATAAAAAACCACGTGCACATGATGCATGCATGATTTTGTGAATGCACACATACATACATATGTATGTTTTTGTGTGTGTGTGTGTGTACACTAGTAAAGATGATTATATATGTATGTAAAATACATATGTATGTATGTATGTATATGAATGTGCATACAAACTAACTTATCTTTAACATATATAGGTGCATACATGTATGTATGTAGTGTGTGTGTGTGTGTGTGTGTGTGTGTGTCTAGTAGAAGCAAAGAAACGGTAACTAAATAAGATTGGAGCAAATCTACGAAAATTAAGCTGCAAATCTGTACCAAAGTAGTTTAACCAATCAATCATGATTGTGTAGATTGACGAACTTATATCAAAGCTGCTAGACCAGCAAAATCATTGAGACTCATGCACCCAAAAGCCCATTTTGCCCTTCGAAAGACGTAATGACTTTGGACATCTGCCTGAAATCCAGTTTTAACCGATCCAGCAGGATTTCAGAAACAAAAAAAAAGGACCATTTGACTGCCACGGGTTATTCAAATTTGGACACAGAAAAAGAAATGGCACAATTCCAACACGAGTCAAGAGCTACAAACAACCCCACTCATGATTTCTGCGGACATGGTTTCCGGTTGCCATTTAGGTCCACTCAAACAAGCCCAAACCCATCGAACTACAAACGGATGCAGAAAACCCAGCTCAAATTGCACAACAAAATCATCATATCCCACCTAAAAAAATCCCTCTCTCAATCAAACCCAATAACAAGAATCAAAGATCCAACAGACACCAAAAATCTGCAAACAGAAAAACAAATAAAAATACCGAAAAAAAGGAGAAAAACGAGAAAAATACCCAAAAAAATTCAAGACAAACTGTTTATAAAAATAATAAATAAATAAATAAATAACGAATAATAGATAGAATAAGGGAATGAAGAGAGAGTAGTTACCTTGTAAGAGGAGGTTTTGAGCGGTTTCGTTGGGATCCATGGAACATTCCTTGAGCATTGCATAAATCTCTTCGTCCGTGTGATTTCCAGCAATCTCTTTGATGTCCTGGACCATCTTCCGTACGTTGTTGGGAATTGAAACCCTAACACCGCCGCTCATCTTCGCAGAATAGACTGATAGATAGAGAGAAAAGAGAAAGAGAGAGAGATTTCTAGGGGCTTGAATTGATGTTTCTTAAGGGGGAAGAGAAGGAGGAGGAGAGAGAGAGAGCAAAAAGTCTTTTTAAGACATGAAAATGCAATGAGAGTAGGGCTTTTTTTTGTGTAATGGATCCTTTGAGTGTGTGTCGTGGGGCCCACATTTCATTGATCACGGCCGTTGATCTGCTGGGCCCTAGTAGGATGGGCTATCTATCAAAGGAGGACTAATTCGATAGGTGGCCTGCATTTTTGGATGGCATGCAATGGATATCTTCCAATTTCTGACATGTGGGGCCCATGGTTAACTAATCCGGAACGTCTATCCTTTGACTCCCACCGTGGATGGAAAATATCCCAAAAATCTCCTGGGTTGAGCATCTGTAGTGTGGCCCATGGTTGGGTGATCTAGTCCGTTGATCCAATGGACCTTCAATGGAGTGACTTATATATTATGACAAGTGGAGCTGTGATTCAGTAATCTGGACCGTTCTTCTGTTGATTCCCACTTTGGATGGGGAATATCCGCAACCATATCCTAACTGGACGATTCTATCGACCAACATTAGTACCCTTTTCACTTGAACGTGGACCGTTGTTATTTTTCTTCTAAGCTGTCCATCTGTGTGGGGAAAATCTAGCGGCTAAGATCACTATGTTGAAGAGATCTTTGAGGTATCGTCCACCCACTTCAGTGACAACAAACGAATGGTCTGGATTACTTAATCAAGAGCCCCACTTGTCTGAATTTAAAACGCGTGTGTACAGTTGAAAGACTCTGGCCACGGGTATCATATAATTCCTCCAGTGTGCAAAACACTGGATGAACCACAATCTTACTCCCGCTAGATCACAGCCGTTCATGGTCCGCTGTACGGGCCCTGGCATCAGAAAATCAGGCCAATTAGCTCATTAAGTGGGCCATAAGTGTATTGAACGGCAGTTATTAATCAAACTTCCAAAACTATTTTATTGTGTGGCCTGCATTATATGCCAATGGGCCTGATTCTAGGCCCAGGTAGGCAAGGATGGGCGTGCCTGATGAATGGGCTTGTGAGTCATACGGGTTTGTGACACGTGCGACCTTTGGAAAGAGAGACTGAAGGTATATACTTAGACCAGGCTGGGAAGCTAAGTGGGCCATAGGCAGTTTGTTTAGGCCCAGCCCATAACTAAATACCCGAACCAAGCATAGTCTAGACCACTCGCCAAGGATCCAGACCCGGGATCGGAACAGCAGGATTAGAGCTGGTCGAACCAAGTTAGGGCCGACTCAACTCGATCCGGTTTTGAAAAGGCTTGATCCCAACTCGATCCAACTCAAGACCGAGTCCAACAT
>NW_026682858.1:0-55953 GCF_029962835.1 Magnolia sinica | reverse complement strand
TTGAGCTTTGGATATACTTTATTTTTGGGCTTAAGCCTTAAAATCATCTGTTAAAATAATGGATGTAAGGAGTGGATGGAATACATAAATCACAGCAGGCCCCACAGAGTTTACTCAGTACACAATCCACTTCCCCGCAAAGAGACCCGGGCGCGGATTGGCTATTGATTGGTTGAGAAGTGACATCACCAAATTTTGTGCCCCCACCATGATATATGTTTTGTATCCACGCCATCCATCCATCTTGAGAGATCATTTTAGGGTAATATACAAAGAATGAGTCACATCCAAAGCTCCTGTTCTATGGTCCACTTGAGGATTGGAAATGATTCAATTTTGGTCTCAACCATTAAAATGCGCTTGAAAAACAGATGGATGGCATGGATAGATTACATCCAACCCAACAGAGTTTACTTAGTACGCAATTCTATTTCCTCTTTGTGGTGGGAATTGGACTGCACCAAGGTAGCGTACAGGATAGTTCCTACGAGGCCATCTCTCTCTCTCTCTCTCTCTCTCTCTCTCTCTCTCTCTCTCTATATATATATATATATATATAGATATGTAGAGAGAGAGAGAGGCAATCCACGACGTATCAAATGGTTGATTGGACCTATTTTTTGAAAACAATCTCAACCATCCATATTAAAGGTATCGTAGAAAAGGATTACAATCCCTAGAAGTTAACTTCTTGGGCATAAAAACCTTGGGTTAGAAGATAACCATCAAACAAGAAAACATCTTTATTCTTTCATCCTACTTTTATTACATTTTGGTTTTTATCACCAATTCCAGAAATATATATTCTATATAAACATCGAATCCACACACTGAACTGTGTACACATCATAACAAGAAAAACACCTCCGTTTGATTATTTTCATACAATAGACACACACAGCAATACTGTTCTTGCCACTACATGCCCACAACCTCGTTGGTTTTCATACACCCAATTATACCTTTAGATCCATCAGTTGACGAAATGTTAGTGCATGAAATAGCTCTAGAGAGAAAGAAGGCCCACCAACAGATAGCTCCTGGGCCACATGGTGCATGGTTGGTCGAGAGTCAGGATCCGGCCGAATGCATGCGAGCGCCATGGACACTGCAAATATGACTTCGTGTGCAACCTCCGCCGTCGGATTGGAGAGACGTTGGTCCAACATATCCTTTAGCAGTGGATCATCTCTATTTGGTGATGACAAGGAGGAGATGAGTTGCCCAGGATGCCTTCCAATCATCACTTCAAGTGCCACAACACCAAAGCTATAGACGTCGCATTTCTCAGTCACCCTCATTGTATAGGCAAGCTCTACATGATAGAAGATTGTTCAATCATATTCTTTATTCTTTGCTAATCATCAGTGGAAAAACTCTTTCTCTACCTAAGTAGCAAAGGAAACAACCAACAAACGCACTCAAGAGTATCTAAGGTTTTGAGTCTGTACTAGTGAGGTCCATAGTTCCAGGATCCAAACCATTGACATGGTGGGCCCCAATTTGGATGGCTCACGCATTGGCAATTCTCTAATTGGAAATCCTAACCATTTTAGTGGCCAACGGATAGATGATCAAGAAAAAAAAGGTAATTGCGCACATTCAACAAAAAAAGACTATAGATTCAATGGTTAGGATTTTCCAATCTAGAAACTTCTTTTGTTGTGTGGGGCATTCATTGTGTGAGACATCACATGGACAGTCTGGATCTTAGAGCCGTGGAACCCTTACACAACAGCGAAAGCCCAAGCTCATGCTCTAGGATCTCTTGGCATGGAGCATTTCACGATGCCACATTTCCTGGGAAGCGGATTGTGTACCGAGTAACTCAGTAACGGTAGCGTACTGAGTAAACTCTGTGGGGTCCACTGTTATTTATTTAATCTATCCATTCCGATTCATCCATTTTAAAAGATAATCTTAGGGCTTGAGCCCAAAACAGAAGCATATCAAAATCTCAAGTGGCCTACACCACAGTAAACCGTGTGATTGAACCTCTACCATTGAAAATTTCTTAGAGGCCACGGAAGTTTTTTTTATTATCAAACTGATGTTTGTGTTTTCTCTTCATCCATGTCTTTGTCATATTATGAACAGGTTGGATGACAAATAAAAATCATGTGGAGCCTAGGAAGGTTTCAACCGTGGAAATCATTATTCCACATTGTTTCCTGTGGTATGGTCCACTTGAGCTTTGGATATACTTCAATTTCGGGCTTAACCCCTAAATTTAGCCGGAAAAATGGATGGACAGGGTGGATAAACGACATACATTCACAGTGGGCTCAACTAAGTTTACTCAATATGATAAAAGCATACTGGGTAACTCAGATTTACTAGCATGGGCTAGAAGACATGAGCTTTTTCAATCATTTATTAACCACCCGTTGTTCATCCATCTAAACTTGGTATGCATGTAAATCAATCCAGACCATCTGGAAACATGACCCATGTTGTAGATAGAGAAGATCCCAGAAATAACACTTATGGAGGGATTCTATCCAACCGATTGGTGGCCAACAAATGTACAGTTAAAAATGGTCAATGCCAGAAATTTAATAGCTAAGAAGATGTGGTGAAAGTTTCTTAAGATTTTCAAATATGAATTTTCTCATATTCTAGTTGCCTTAGAATATTGCCCCATTTGACAATAGTGTGGTAACTAATGCACAAATTTTATAGTAAATAATTTCAACAAAAAATAGAAAATATTAAGAAAAATAAAGGCTAATTTATGATAAACTATTCAGTGTTGAGAATATATTAGTGACTAACCAGGAGCTATGTATCCATAAGTGCCTGCAAGCATAGTTCGATTGGATGAATCAGGTATCAGCAATCGTGCAGTGCCAAAATCAGAAATACAAGCCTCAAGTTCTGAATTCAGCAGAACATTGTTGCTTGATAGGTCTCGATGAACAATTGGTAGGGTGCAATCATGGTGCATGTAAGATAAAGCATGGGCCACACCTTTAATAATCTTCACCCTTAGAGTCCAGTCCAATTGTGCAGCTCCTTCATCATTGCTTAGGATACTTGCCAAGCTTCCCCTTTCCATGTACTCATAGATGAGAAACGAGCATCGAGCATGGCAGCAAAAGCCATAAAGCTTCACTATGTTGCGATGACGGATTTCAGTTAATGCTTGTATCTCATTTCTAAAACTTCTTTGATTAGATTGATCCCCTCCTTCGAGTAGGTGAAGTTTTTTCACAGCCACTACCTGACCCATTGATAGATTTGCTTTGTAAACTTTTCCATACCCTCCAATTCCAATGCAGTATTTGTTGTCAAAACCCTCTGTTGCCTCCACGATGTCTTCAAACACAGCAATCCCATCATAATTCCATATTGAAAATGGATTTCCGCTGCTTCTCTCAAGAACTCCCTTTTTTATATTTCTTCTTATTTGGTAATAAATGTAAGAAATGCCAATGATTACAAATAAAAGAAACAAGGCCACTGAGACAGGAAGAATAATGAGGATCACAACTCTGTGACTTTTCATCGCATCACTACGATTGATTGAAGAGGCATTGCAAAGTCGCAAACCTTGCACTTCACCACATAAGCCTTTATTATTTATGAATGCCTCTGCAGGAGCCTTCTGAAAGCTTTTGCTGTTGGGAAGAGGACCTTCCAAAGCATTGAATGAAAAATCAATGGATTGCAAGCTGAACATCCCTTCAAAAGAAGGTGGAATGGAGCCTGACAGCATGTTGTGGGAGAGGTTTAACTTTTCCAGCCGAATCAATTTCGTGAGTTGTGGTGATATCTGTCCATTGAGGGAGTTGTGACTTAGATCTAGTAAATCCTGTAGGTATATTAGGTTACCAATCTGAAAAGGAATGCTTCCATTTAAAACATTTTCGCTCAATTTCAGATATTGGAGTTTGAAGCAATCACCTAATTGAGGTGGTATTGGACCACTTAGGTGATTCATTGACAAGTCAAGAACCTCCAAATTGGATAGTTTTCCAATCTCTTGGGGTATCTGACCGGAAAGCTGGTTTTCATTTAAAGTTAAGTTGAACAAAGAAGTCAGCCTCCCAAATTCCTTTGGAATCTCGCCCACCAGATGGTTTGAAGAAAGACCAAGCACACTTAGCTGAGTCAACTGCCCTATCTCAGGAGGAATTCTACCGGTAATCATGTTCCCGGATAATTGTAGCTTTGTCAAATTTTGGCATTCTCCCCAATTTGGTGAGAGTTCACCAAACAACATGTTGTCACTGACGTCCATGAATATGAGATGCGGGTATACACCAAAGACTTCTGATACATTTGCAGCAAGTCGATTTCCATTAAGTCGCACTCTTATTAAGCTAGTGCAATTTCTGATGCTTTTTGGGATCTCACCAGTGAAATGGTTGCCATAAGCACTGAAGACTTGAAGAGATCCGCCCTGGCATAACTGAGGAAAATAGCCAGAGAGGCTGTTGCCACCCAAGTAGAGTTTAGAAAGATTTGTCATGTTCCTCATTTCTTGAGGCAACGAACCAGATAATTGACAGTAAATAGCGGACAATACGGTAAGCTTGGTTAACTTTCCTAAAGTAGGAGGGATAGAACCTGTAAGAATGTTATAGGACAGATCAAGATTGTTGAGATTCATTAAATTCCCAAATTGTGGAGGAATTGAACCAGAAATTTGATTGCCGTGGAGATTCAAAATTGTAAGGTTTCTCAAATTACCTAAAACAGGAGGGATCGGACCAGTCAGACTGTTTAGACTCAATGCTAGCATATTGAGACTCATTAAATTCCCAAGTTCTTGAGGAATAGAACCAGAAATTTGATTTTGAAAGAGGTAGAGGACTGTCAGCTTTGTCAAGTTCCCTAAAGTGGAAGGGATAAAACCTGTTAGAAAGTTATCGGACAGATCAAGATTATCGAGATTCATTAAATTCCCAAATTGTGGAGGAATTGAACCAGAAATTTGATTGCTGTAGAGGAACAACTGTGTAAGGTTTCTCAAATTACCCAAAGCAGGAGGGATGGGACCAGTCAGATTGTTACGGTACAATGCTAAAATATTGAGACTCATTAAATTCCCGAGTTCCGGAGGAATAGAACCAGAAATTTGATTTTGAATGAGGCCGAGGGCTGTCAGCTTTGTCAAGTTCCCTAAAGTGGAAGGGATAGAAGCTGTTAGAATGTTACCGGACAGATCAAGAATGTTGAGATTCATTAAATTCCCAAATTGTGGAGGAATTGAACCAGAAATTTGATTGCTGTAGAGGAACAACAGTGTAAGGTTTCTCAAATTACCCAAAGCAGGAGGAATTGGACCGGTCAGATTGTTCTGGAACAATGACAACTGAACCAGCTCTTTTAGATTCCCAATTTGTGGAGGAATGGAGCCAGAGATTCGATTTTGGTACAGGTTCAAGATGGAAAGCTTTGACAAGTTCCCTAAAGTGGAAGGGATGGAACCATCTAGATGGTTAATGGACAAATCTAGCTCATTCAAATTCCCAAGATTCCCTATATCTAGGGGTATTGATCCACTTATACTATTTGCAGACAGGTCGAGGGACATGAGTTTATAAAGAGCGCCAATATGAGCTGGGATGGTACCAGTGAGAGTGTTGCCACTGAGATTGAGATGAAGGAGGTTTGGAAATGAGGGGAAGCTCAAGTTGTCGAGCTTACCTTGCAAGCCTGCACTCGGTAGGCTTATCTCGGTTACACTTCCAAGGCTGTTGCATGAGATCCCAGTCCATTTGCATGGAGATAGGGTGTTGGTGCTGGCATTAGTAGCAGGAAGTGACCATGAGTGGAGAGCTTGTGCTGGTGAGAGGCTGGCTTTCCATTTCAGGAGAGCCTCTGCTTCTGGCAGTCCTGCTGTTGCAGATGATATTGTTGCATGGGAAGAAGAAAGAAAGGGTAGGAAAAAGAGGAGAAAAGCGAGGGAGAGAGATTTATGTATGGCCATGGCTGTTGTTGCTTATGGTCTGTTACAAACTTACGATGGATATATGGGTATTTATAGGAAATGGTTGATACAAATGGCTTCGATTGCGCTGCCCATCTTATTTTTACGACTGAAAAAAAAAAAAAGGTGTATTAACTTATTGTATACATTATTTTAACGGCTTGGATGACGACCGTGCAGTTGCACAGAGAATTAATGTCTAACAGAGCATTCTGGTTTTCTGATTTTCTATTTTCACATCAGTGCTGATGTCACATATGTTCGTAACGCTGATATATGGTTTATATGCCATCTAATCCATTCATCTGATGTTCCTGTCTGAATGAAAGAATTACCCAAAATTGGCAGTATTCCAAAACTAAGGTGGGCCATACCAACTAAAAGAGCGGTTGATACACCCGATGGACGGCGTGGATTTCATGCACGACTAGGTCGTCTTACCCACGTTAAAAAAACACTACCCTGGTAAGTACCAACGCCAGGTACGCAAGCGTCTCTATGAGAAATTGGCGACGAGCGGCAACCAGCCGTACCGTTAAAGCCAGTATGGACACGTCAACATGGCACGATCTGGTGCCCCGTGGCAGCAAGAATGGTTCCCATAATAAAATATACTCACGTTCTCTGCATTCTCAATTCAATTCGTGTTATTTTGATTTTTGCGAAATTTACAACTGTACGATCCATTTAGGGCCCATATACATTTTTAAGCCCACTTCTTTTTATCTCGCGAGAATAATCCTTATACGTACGGACGACTTGCCAAAGTTCGAAAGTGCTTGAAATGTGCTTAGGTTTCCTATGGCTACGGATTATAACCGTAGCTATAGCTGTTACCCCTACTTTTTTTAATATGTCCTTCAATATGCATTGAAGATCTTTCAATATGTATCAACGGGTATTTCCATATGATAAAAAAAGGTCTAGAACTGTCCAGCAAGTTTGCCTCAAAAATTCTACAATTTTCGATATATATCGAAGAGCATTCAATATGCATTGAAGCTGGTTTGCCCCATGGCTACGGATTATAGCCGTAGCAATAACTGTAATCTGTAAAAGTCTATGTAATATATTTTATTTTATTTATTTAATTTTTTTTACATGAGAACTTTATTTTACCTACAATTTTCTCTAATACATATTTATATAAATATGCATATATAAGCGTATAAATTTTTTTCTCTCTTTTTTTCATTTCATTTTTTTCTTTATTTAATAAGAATATCTTCTAAACCAAAATTAGTTACTTGACGTACCCTATATGATTTTGGGGTAGGAGAAGCTACTTTATCCAACCAACATGGTTATTTTCCAAGATTCCATAAGTTCAATAGTCGAAAATACATTTCATTCACTTCACGGTCAATTTCAATCAGTTTGCGGTCAATTTCATTCATTTCATTTACTTCGCAATCAATTTCATGCATTTCACGGTCAATTCCGGTGATTCTCCTTCACTTCACGGTCAATTCCATACATTTCACGGTCAATTCCCTTTACTTCACGGTTAATTCAATGCATTTCATGGTCAATTCTCTTCATTTCATGGTCAATTCCATGCATTTCACGATCAATTCAGGCGATTCCCCTTCACCTCACGGTCAATTCCATGCATTTCACGGTCAATTCCCTTTACTTCACGGTCAATTCAATGCATTTCACGATTAATTCCCTTCATTTCACGGTCAATTCCATGCATTCCATGGTCAATTCCAGTGATTCCCCTTCACTTCACGGTCAAATGCATGGAATTGACCGTGAAGTAAAGGAAATTGACCGTGAAATGCATGGAATTGACCGTGAAATGAAGGGAATTGACCGTGAAATGCATTGAATTGACCGTGAAGTAAAGGGAATTGACCGTGAAATGCATGGAATTGACCGTGAAGTGAAGGGGAATCGCCGGAATTGACCGTGAAATGCATAGAATTGACCGTGAAATGAAGGGAATTGACCGTGAAATGCATCAAATTGACCGTGAAGTGAAGGGAATTTACCTTGAAATGCATGGAATTGATCGTGAAGTGAAGGGGAATCGTCGGGATTGACCGTGAAATGCATGGAATTGATTGCGAAGTAAATGAAATGAATGAAATTGACCGCAAACTGATTGAAATTGACCGCGAAGTGAATGAAATGGATTTTCGACCATTGACCTGATGAAATCTTGGAAAATAACCAAGTTGGTTGGATAAAGTAGCTTCTTCTACCACAAAATCATATAGGGTACATCAAGTAACTGATTTTGGTTTAGAAGATATTCTTGTTAAATAAATAAAGAAAGAAATGCAAAAAAGAAAGAAATTTTTTTTTTATATGCGTATATGTACATATTTATATAAATATGTATTAGAGAAAATTGTAGGCAGAATAAAGTTCTCCATGTAAAATAAAATAAAAATAAAATAAAATAAATAAAAAGTCTTAGCTACGGTTGTAATCCGTAGCCATAGGGATAAAATACCTTCGATACATATCGAATACGCTTCGTTATATATTGAAAATTGCAGGATTCTTTAGGAAAACTTGCTGGACAGTTCTAGACCTTTTTCGATCATATCGAAAGAACTTCGATACATAGCAAAGGACATATCGAAAATGCATGGGCTACGGTTATGGCTATGGTTATAATCCGTAGCCATAGGTTCCTGGCTTTTGTTTTTTTTATCTTGTTATAATCCCCACTGCTTTTTGTGGGTCTTATTATGAGGTATGTGTTATATCCAAACTGTCCATCCATTTGGCAAACTCATATTAAGGCTTGAGATGAAATATAAGACAGATCTAGCTATCAAGTGGACCACACTGTAAAAGGCAGTGGAGGATTGAACGTCTACCATTGAAACCCTTTTAGGGGTCACATAAGTTTTGGATCATTATGAAATTTGTTTTTCCTCTTCATCCAGGTCTTTATGACCTTATATGTTGCGTCCTACAAAATTTTTAACAGTGAGAATCAACTTTCCCGCTGCTCTTTGTGGTGTGGTCCAATTGATCTTTGGATATGATTTTTTTTTTTTTTATAATACTCCGAAATGATTTAGAAATATGAACAAACGTTGTGGATATAATAAATACATAATTGTGGGGCCTAGGTAACTTTGATCTCTTTTGAACCGTTCGTACAACTTAGAGATCGAGGAGCGTCAGCGCTCGTCTTCGAGCACCTGCCGATCCTCTTGCGGAAGGAAAAGCAGGGGCATTTTCGACCTTTGGGAAGCCGTCCATCCGTACGGGCTTATTCTTGAGAGGTAAAAAGAAGTGGGCGTACAATGTAAATGTGCCATAAATGGGTCGTACAGTTGTAAATTGCTCTTGATTTTTCCACCTTCCAGTTGGCTTCTTGTCTGTGTACTTCTACACGTGGACGTGGCAACGTAGGACTCGGTATGAGGGTGACGTGGCACGATCAACACCTTCCACATGTTGACATGTGGTAGCATGTGCCACTCTCTATGCACATGGTTGTACAGTTGGCGAATCAACCCCACGACTCTTGTGGGCCCTTCTTTGGATGCCTCGCGAACGCACATTTCATCGGCTACCATTTGAACATCACGCAAATTGACAAATATTAACCATTCGATCCATGGCCTTTAATACGGACGGTCAATATTGTTTACATAGAAAATAAGTCTTAGGACCCTTCATTGCATGTATTTATGAAGAATTACTTTTGTTAGGTTAACTGTAACAATCCTACCATGGCTTTTACATAAAACATAAGGCTACAGAGAAATAAGGCTAAGACGGATGGAATCAATCCCATTCATGCGATTTTTGCATGATTTCCTTAGGTGACCACCTCCTGTTAGATGCTCTGGCCCAAAGGGCATTCCTGTCCCTTCGATCAAGTGGTTCGGTGTATAAAATAAATGGATGGCTAATGCGATCAATGCATGACTAAAACAAATACAGCTAATGCAAATGGCCCGAGTTCAGTATAGACCGTAAAGATTATTTGCAGACAGATCGAGGGATGTGAGTTTGTAAAGAGTGCCGATATGAGCTGGGATGGTTCCAGTGAGAGTGTTGCCACTGAGATTGAGATGAATGAGGTTTGGAAATGAGGGGAAGCTCAAGTTATCGAGCTTACCTTGGAAGCCCGCACCTGGTAAGCTTATCTCTGTTATACACTTCCAAGGCTGTTGCATGAGATCCCAATCCATTTGCATGGAGATACAGTGTTGGTGCTGGCATTAGTAGCAGGAAGTGACCATGAGTGGAGAGCTTGTGCTGGTGAGAGGCTGGCTATTCATTTTAGGAGAGCCTCTTTTGGCAGTCCTGCTGTTGTAGATGATATTGTTGTTAGAATTTTTAAGTGTTTCTTGTATACAACGGAGGATAGAAGAAAATGATAATGAAACGATCAGATCTATCGGGTTCAAGACTCGACTTGAATAGTCAATTTCTCAAGACAGATTTGCTGTCTTTTTTCTGGAAGTTCCAGCAAGTGCAAACGAAGGAAATCTACAAATTGTCTTCGGGATACAATGAACTCTCAATCCGATTTTCAACACGAAAATTTGCACGTTTAAGTGTTGAACAGATCTCTATTTTTGACATCGATATGCCTTAAGACGTTAAGAAAAAACTCAGCAAGAAATCAGATTGAGAGTAATTGCATAGAAGATGATATAATTTTAAGGATTAAGAGTATCTACTTCTCGATTATAGTATCCAGGATTTATATCAATTGAACGGTTATGGATTTCTTCCTGAAGAGGTGCTAAATTGCCTCTTCAAGAAATTCATACCCATTCACAGCAAATAATTGCCTTCCATGAAAGGACATGACTCTTTGTCATATGACAGTTATTTCTTTACCCATTCAGACAAAAGCAGTTATCCAACAGGAAAAACTGTATCCACATAAGCGACACATGGCATAGGTACTACATATATAATCATGTCACAATCACTCTCAATCAACAAAAAAAAAATGTAATAAAACATCAGGGTACCATGGCTCAAAAAGTTTGAATCGAGTGCAAAAAAAGACTAAGGCTCTCTAGACAATGCGAACGTGCGAAGTGCTAAGTGCACCTAATAAAACACCCAAGCAGCCCTACGGCCCACACCGCGCGCGTGTGCACGAATGGTGCATTGCACCGTCCTTGAGCATATTTGAACCCTGGTTGCATAAGCAAAACCTCTTGTCTTACTGACTAGCTATACACATTATTTATGGAAAGTTTAAATAATTAATATATTTATTTACTTTTTAAAAGTAATTTTTATTTTTGAAATTTATTTTTATTCTAAAAAACACAACAATCCCCCACAATTTCAAAAATAAAATCAGATTCTAGAACGAATGGCATATCAGTATAAATAGGTGCATAAGTAAAGGTATCTTTTGGATTTAAACCTTGACTTTAGTGTATACGTATCAAAGTTATGTCAGGTACTTAGTGACCTATTAGTCTTGAACTAAGGACCTTATATAACTCACCGGACACATAACACACGTCTATTCATATATAATTAGAGATCTAAAAGTTCGCACATTTCTGATCTTGTTTGTATCCTTATTTCATGAGTATTCTAGAGACGATCTTAATCTTTTCAAAAGTAGCCTCAATTCTTTACTCATATAGTTAGATCTACAAAGATGATTCTTCTTCATCTCATCAAAGTCTGCTTATAGATCTACTAAGAGTTAATACTTAGCCTCTTATGATATGCAGAAACCAAACACTAGACTTTTAGGAATGAGACTCAAATTTTCTTTTTCTAGTGTATGTTTCAGTCACTTACTTGACTTGTTTGTCTCTTTGAACCTAACTTATATTTCAAAACATAGGTGGGGTTGCCATCAAGAGTGAAAGTTATATCTTTATGGATCTTAGTCCCATTCCTTTAGTAGTTCTCTTTATTTGATCTCTTGATAAACCTTTTTGTCAAGGGATCTGCTAAGTTTATGATAGATTTAACATATTCCACTATGATTACTACATCTCTGAGCAATCTTTTAACAAAGTTATGCCTTAGACCTACATTTCTATACTTACCATTATAAGTCTTACTCATAGCACGACAAAGAGTAGCCTGATTATCACAAAAGATAGATATGGCAGGAGTATGTTTTGGCCAATACAGGATTTTCAACAGTAGGTATCTTAGCCATTCACATTCTTTACAAGTAGCGCCAAGTACAATAAACTCACTTTCCATTATAGAGTGAGATATGTACGTTTGTTTCTTAGATGCCCATGATATTGCTCCTCCTCTAAGAGTGAATATCCAGCCACTTGTGATTTAGATTCTATGCTATCTGCATGCTAGCTTGCATCGCTGTACCTTTCAAGTACAGCGGGATATGATTTATAACGCAGTCTATAATCTACGGTTCCTCTTAGATACTTTAAAACTCTCGAAATAGCATTCCAGTGTATTTGTCCTGGATTACTGGTATACCTGCTTAGCATTCCTGCTTAGCATTCGTATCGTGAATGTTATATCAGGTCTAGTGCAATTCATTGCATACATTAAACTCCCTATAACACTCGCATATTCTTGTTGTGCTTTACATCTGCCAGTATTTTTAACCAATTTAATACTTGGATCAAATGGGGTTGACACCGGTTTATCATCATAATGATTAAACTTCTTTAACACTTTCTCTAGGTAACGAGATTGTGTTAAGGCTATTCCATCATTAAGATTATAAATCTTAATACCTAATATTACATCGGCTTTACCCATATCCTTCATGTTAAAGTTGGTACTTAGAAACTTTTTTGTTTCTTTTATACAGTCCTCATTTGGTCCAAATATTAGTATATCATCTACATATAGACAGATAATGATTTGACATTTAATATATATGCACTTATCTGCTTGGTTTACTCTAAAACTATTAGATTGTACTACTTGATCAAACTTCTCATGCCATTGCTTAGGAGCTTGCTTGAGCCCGTAAAGGGATTTGACCAGTTTACACACTTTCTTCTCTTGCCTAGGTTGAACAAAACCTTCAAGTTATTCCATATAGACTTCCTTATCTAGATCACTATTTAAGAATGTTGTTTTGACATCCATTTGATGAATTACTAGGTGGTGAATTGCTACAAGAGCAATTAAAGTCTTAATGGTAGATATACAAGTAACAGGAGCATATGTATCGAAAACATTGATACATTCCTTTTGTTTAAATCCTTTGGCTACTAATCGAGCTTTAAACTTATTTATGGTTCCATTAGGATTAAACTTTCTTTTAAAAATCCACTTACATCCTATAGGCTTTGAACCTAGTGGAAGATCGGTCAAACACCAAGTGTTATTTGAGACTATGGAATCCATTTCATCGTCTATGGTTTCCATCCAAAACTATGCATCAGGAGATGAGAGAGCTTCATTAAGTGTTAATGGATCACTTTCAATACTTAGTGATAGAGTAATCTCCTTTCATGTTTCATTTATATTCCCTTTTATAAGGAACATATAGAAATCTGGGTCAAAAGATATTTCTTTTCTTGCCCTTTTTGATCTCCTTGGTTCATTTCCTTCTGGATGAGTGTTAAATTTATTATGAAAGCTATTAGTTTCTTCATTCATTGGTTCTATTATATTTTCATCTACTTGCCTTTTTATATGATTATTCATATAGTCTTTGTATACTGTATTTTAAAAAAATATAACATCCCTAGACTCTATAATAATATTTTTATCAGCAAAAGTAGATTGTTCCAAAATCAAAAATCTATATACGGAACTATTAATCTAATTTTTTATGTGGGATAACATTTAAAATACGGTTTGCTGTTAATAATGTTCCTGACTTCTGTTATACTTCCCCATAATTGTAGTAATGAAGATATGGTTTCTTTTTTTTTTTTTTTCCACAATTCATATGGGGAGATATCCAATTTTTTATGTGCGATAGAATTTAAAATACGGTTTGCTGTTAATAATGTTCCTGACTTCTGTTATACTTCCCCATAATTGTAGTAATGAAGATATGGTTTCTTTTTTTTTTTTTTTCCACAATTCATATGGGGAGATATCCAATTTTTTATGTGCGATAGCATTTAAAATACGGTTTGCTGTTAATAATGTTCCCCCCCTCTCCCTCAACAAATTCAATGGTAATCCAAAATTTAATATCATATAATTGATCATCTCAATTAATGTCCTATTTTTGCGTTCTATCAGGCCATTTTGTTGGGGTGTGTAAGGTACCATAAATTCATGGCATATACCATTTGATTCACAAAATTCATTGAATTCATTAGAAGAGTACTCACCCCCTCTATCATTTCTGAGGGCTTTATGTAAGTATTATGTTTTCTAGCTCCTATGATTGTCAAATTTTGTAGTGCCAAAACCTCTTGGAATCTGTGTCTTGTGTAGCGCATCTACATATTCAAGACTGTGCATCTCATGTACAAGAACAAAGGTCTTTACCTCAAGAACTTCAAATGCAAGATTACATGTTCAAGTACAACATCAAGTGTTAATTCAATCTTTCAAGCTTCAATAGTTTAAGTTTTCAAAGCTTCGTCCAAGTCAGGACAAATTTCTTTACTTTGAACCTCAAGCTCAAGCTTCAATGTGTTTCAAATTCAAGCTTCAAAAAGTCTCAAGATCAAGCTTCATCATATGTCAAGATCTCAAGCTTCGTGATCTTCAAAGAACAAATATCAACTGAAGCAAAAGAAGATTCAATATTCATACATCATTTATAAGGTATGAATGACCCTAGATTGACCATAAGATAGGTCATTTTGAATACATAATTTGATTGAGTCATTTTATAAGTGCATAGTCTATTTTTCGACTAGTCTTAGACTATGTTCGACTAGTCCTAGCACTGGCTCGACCAGTCAAAGAAATCATCGACTAGTCTTAAGTTTGTTACTTATTTTCGGAATTTTTTGTTACAACCTCAACCAGTCCTGGAGACTGCTCGATCGGTCGTGTGAATAGTGTTCGACCAGTCTTGCAAGCTTGACTCAAAGTCCAGCAACTAAAAATGGTCCCACACGACCAGTCGTGGACAGGACTCGACCGGTCGCGGAGGCCACTCGACCGGTTGAGTAGGTCCTTCGACCAGTCGTGGAATGGCCTGATCTTATCGCGCCCAAATTTTTAAAATTTTGTTGGTCCTTCGACCAGTTGAACCGATCTCAGGACCAGTCGAGAGTTCGATTTCTGCACTTATAAATAAAGCACGAATTTCGGAGTTTGATATCCAATTCAAGCAAAATCAATACGCTGCTCTAAGAGATAAGTTAGTGATATTCTTAAGCTATTTAGTGCTCATTTTATATTCTCTTTAATTAGCTTTTTGCATTTGATTTTGTATTCTGCATTCCAATTTTATTTGAAAGAGGGATTAAAGTATTCTCATTTCTTGGAATCAAAATCAAATCAAGCTAGCCTAAGGTGATTTAAATTAAAATCTATTTAGAACTTAGAACCATTTTATAAGTGAGTGTGGACATTGAACTTTTACGTAGAACTTCTACTCCGAATTGGTTCTACCGGGCTACATCAAAGGAGAATATCTAGGTAAGTATTTTACAGTTTTGTAAATTCATTCTTTTGGTTTCATTGAGATTGTGCCAGAATTTTTTTTTTATTTTTGTTTGTCTGAGGTGATCCAGAAAATTCAGAGTGTGGGGTTTTTGAATTGTGTAAGCCCACTTGAAAGACACAATTGTGAGGGTTTTAGGTGAATCTTGAAAAGCCTATTTCATAGTGAACGCTAATATCCACTGTGTGAGGATATTAGGAGTGAAGTAGTTGTGTGGCTGTTTTGCTAAACAGTTGGTGTACACACAAGCGAACCACTATAATTTCTGGTCTTATGGTGATTGATTGATTGATTATTTCATTTTGTGGATGTTGAAATTTTCTTTTATGCATTTGTGGAGAATGTTGTAATTTCTTTTATACAAGTATGGGAATGTCGTAATAGCTTAGTTATTTCCTTTGCTATTTATTTCTTTATTCATCTGTATCAGTTTGAATTTTTAATACACAGACCGTTTTAGGAATTAGGTTGTCCTACCATAAACCATTGATTTTTGGTGTAAGGTTGTCCTTAGAACAACATCTGTATCAACCTCTCAATACTTGTACACTTAAGGTTGTTTTGCATTTCTGCATTGTGGGATTGTTTAGTGATATCTTTATTTATATTTGTTTAAATTTTACTTTTATTTTTTAATTTGGCATATTCCTATTCAACCCCCCCCCTCCCGCGGGACTCTAAGCTCGGCCTTTTCACTTTAATCTTTACATTCAACTGATTTTTCACTTCGGCCTTATAAAGCTTAAAATTTTCAAAGGCTTCATCTTTAGATTTCATTAAGTATACATAGAAAAATCTAGTGAAATCATCAATAAATGTAATAAAATACATTTTTACTCCACGAATTAAGGTATTATTTAAATTATAGAAATCGGAATGAATTAACTCCAAGGATTGTGATTTTCTCATGCCAGTCCCAAATGATTTTCTGGTTATTTTAGAATGGGCACACATATCACATTTCTCTTATTGTTGAATTTTATATTTTGGTATAAGTCCTAGGATCATCCTTCTTTTCATTGAATGATAGTTAACATGACTTAGTCTAGCATGCTATAAAGATATAAAATTCACTATATAAACAAAAACATCATTATTATTATTAATATTCAATTTAATCATACCATTACAAGAATATCATTTCCTACAAACATACTATTCTTGGTGATAACCAACTTATTAGATTCAATCACTATTTTGAATCCTCTCTTATTGAGAAGATTGCTTGACACTAGATTTTTAGACATGTCAGGTACATGCAATACATTTGTTAATGTCAGTCTTTTGCTTGATGTAAAATGAAGCTCGACTGTTCCTTTTCCAACAATGTTCACACGGACGTTATTAACCATCTTCACTTCTTGTCCAGTTGTAATACCTTAATAGGTCTTGAAGATGTTTCCGTCCTTCGATATGTGAATGGTTGCACCAGTATCTAGCCACCATCCACCATCGGATATTACTGTATTAGCTTCTGTAAGCATTGTTACAAGTTAGTCTTCTGCCATGTTAGCCTGAGCTTTCAATTGTTTCTTCCTTTGTCGACATTCCTTTATGTAGTGTTCAGGCTTATTGCAGAAGTGACACTTGCCCTTTTTCTTAAACTCTATATCTTTCTTTGGGGGAAAAGATTTGGAGTTCTGAATTTTTGGCTCACCATCTTTTACTATATTTGCTTTAGAATGATTTTTCGAAACACTTTCTTTCTTGTCTCGGTTTCTAGACTCTTCTTCTATACGAAGATGTCGTTGAAGCCCTTCAAGATTGTATTTCCTCTCATCATGTTTCAGTTTCTTTTTATAATCAAACCATGATGAGTAATTTTACAATTATTACACCGACCAGGAATTCTTCAGGAAGATCTATACCACCAATCTTCAATTCATCAACAAAGTTCTGTAGTTCGGTTACTTGGGAGAGAATTGGCTGATCATTTTTAAACTTAAAGTGGACATAATTGTCGATCAGAAATTTCTGAGTACTGACCTCTTCAGTTTTATATTTTTTATCCAATTTTGTCCACAGATCTTTAGCAGAGAATATTTTATGGTATGAATTATAGATAGAATTAAAGAGGGCATTTAGGATATGACCTTTGCATAGAAAACCACCCTCCTTCCTTTTCTTTCGTTCTTCCTTCACTTAATTTGAGTCGTCTTCTTTTGGATCAGGTAGAGAAGACAGATCATCATCTAGAATGTAGGATAATTTGAGAGTATTTAGAAAAAAAGCATCTTTTGTTATCATCTTGAGAAGAATTGACCGTCGAAATGATCCATTCGTACAAAGTCTTGGTTCATAACTTGAATGGAATGAATTACCTCCATTGTGAAAAGATAATAAATCTATCTTGAATGTTAGAATTTTTAAGTGTTTCTTGTACACAACGGAGGATAGAAGAAAATGATAATGAAACGATCAGATCTATCGGGTTTAAGGCTCGACTTGAATAGTCAATTTCTCAAGACAGATTTGTTGTATTTTTTCTGGAAGTTCCAGCAAGTGCAAACGAAGGAAATCTGCAAATTGTCTTCAGGATACAATGAACTCTCAATCCGATTTTCAACACAAAAGTATGTACATTTAAGTGTTAACAGATCTCTAGTTTTGACACCGATATGCCTTAAGACGTTCAGAAAAAACTCAGCAAGAGATCAGATCGAGAGTAATTGCCCAGAAGATGATATAATCTTAAAGATTAAGAGTGTCTACTTCTGGATTATAGTATCCAAGATTTATATCAATTAAAAGGTTATGGATTTCTTCCTGTAGAGGTGCTAAAGTGCCTCTTCAAGAAATCCATACCCATTCATAACAAATAATTGTCTTCCATGAAAGGACATGACTTTTTATCATATAACAGTTATTTCTGTACCCATTCAGATAGAAGCAGTTATCCAACAGGAAAAACTGTATTCACATAAGCGACACATGGCATAGGTGCCACATGTACAATCATGTCATAATTACTCTCAATCAACAAAAAAAGGTAATAAAACATCAGAGTACCATGGCTCAAAAAGTTTGAACCGAGTGCCAAAAAAGACTGAGGCTCTCTAGACGATGCGAACATGCAAAGTGCTAAGTGCGTCTAATAAAGCGCCCAAGCAACCCTACAGCCCACGTTGCGTGCGTGTGCGCGGATGGTGCGAACCGTCCTTGAGGAGATTTGAACCCTGGTTGCATAAGCAAAAACCCCTTCTCTTACTGACTGGCTATACACATTATTTATGGAAAGTTTAAATAATTAATATATTTATTTACTTTCTAAAAATAACTTTTATTTTTAAAATTTATTTTTATTCTAAAAAACACAACAATCCCCCATAATTTCAAAAATAAAATTCGATTCTAGAACGAATGGCATTTCAATATAAATACATGCATAAGTAAAGGTATCTTTTGGATTTGAACCTTGACTTTAGTGTATACGTATCAAAGTTATATCAGGTACTTAGTGACCCATTAGTCTTGAACTAAGGACCTTATATAACTCACAGGACACATAACACACATCTATTCATATATAACTGGAGATCTAAAATTTCGCACATTTCTGGCCTTGTGCGTATCCTTATTTCATGAGTATTCTAGATATGATCTTAATCTTTTCAAAAACGGCCTCACTTCTCTACTCATATAAGTAGATATATCAAAGATGATTCTGCTTCATCTCAACAAAGTCTGCTTATAGATCTATTAAGAGTTAGTACTCAGCCTTTTATGATATGCAGAAACTAAACACTAGGCTTTTAGGAATGAGACTCAAATTTTCTTTTTCTAGTATATGTTTCAGTCACATACTTGACTTATTTGCCCCTTAGAACTTAGCTTATATTTCAAAACATAGGTACAATTGCCATCAAAAGTAAAAGTTATATTTTTATGGATCTTGGTCCCATTCTTTTAGTGGTTCTCTTTATTTGATCTCTTGATAAACCTTTTGTCAAGGAATCTGCTAAGTTCAGGATGGATTTAACATATTCCACTATGATTACTCTATCTCTGAGCAATCTTTTAACAAAGTTATGCCTTATACCTACATTTCTAGACTTATTATTATAAGTCTTACTCATAGCACGACAAAGAGTAGCCTGACTATCACAAAAGATAGATATGGCAGGAGTAGGTTTTGGTCAATACGAAATTTCTAACAGTAGGTATCTTAGCCATTCACCTTCTTTACAAGCAGCTCCAAGTACAATAAACTCACTTTCCATTGTAGAGTGAGATATGCACGTTTATTTCTTATATGCACATGATATTGCTCCTCCTCCAAGAGTGAATATCCAACCACCTGTAGATTTAGATTCTATGCTATCTGCATTCCAGCTTCCATCGCTGTACCCTTCAAGTACAGCGGGATATGATTTATAATGCAGTTCATAGTCTATGGTTCTTCTTAGATACTTTAAAACTCTCGAAATCGCATTCCAATGTACTTGTCCTGGATTACTGGTATACCTGCTTAGCATTCCTACTGTGAATGCTATATCGGGTCTAGTATAATTCATTGCATACATTAAAATCCTAATAACACTCGCATATTCTTGTTGTGCTTTACATCTACCAGTATTTTTAACACCGGTTTACTATTATAATGATTAAACTTTTTTAACACTTTTTCTAGGTAATGAGATTGTGTTAAGGCTATTCCATCATTAAGATTATAAATCTTAATACCAATATTACATCGGCTTTACCTATATCCTTCATGTCGAAGTTGGTACTTAGAAACTTTTTTATTTCTTTCCACAGTCCTCATTTGGTCCAAATATTAGCATATCATCTACATATAGACAGATAATGATTTGACCTTTAATATATATGCACTTATCTGCTTGGTTTACTCTAAAACCATTAGATTGTACTGTTTGATTTGACCTTTAATATAAATGCACTTAGCATGACCTCTTAAAGGGAAAGTCATTTTTTTTTTTGCTAGTAAATTTCAAGGAGTTCGACCCATTACTGGATGGGTTTGGGCCCAGATTCTACCTTAAGAGTAAAGTCTGCCCTGACTTTTGAGTCACGTCCCCCTTTTTTAGGGAGCTACTAGATTCCAAGGGCGAGCAGATTAGATGAGACCCGGGTCTACCAATGTGGGTACTGGGACCTGACTGGCAGGCTCATAATGATGTATGTGCCTTAAATCCACACCATCCAACCGTTTTGAAAGATCATTTTAGGGCGTTATCCCAAAACGGAAGTAGATTCAGATCTTATGTAGACCATACCACATGAAACAGTAGTAATTGAATCCCCACCACTAAAAGCTTCATTAGTCCCACAGGAATGTTTATTTTCCATCCAACCTATTGATAAAGTCACAAAGATCTAGATGAAAAGACTACACAAATATCAGCTTGATCCAAAACTTTTTTGGCCTACGACAAGTTTTTATTGGTCGATTATCACCATTTCTTGTATTATGGTCCACCTGAGATTTGGATCTGCTTCATTTTTTGAATTATTCTCTAAAATGAAGTTTCAATACCGATGCATAGATGGCACAGTGGCCCCACGGTCAGGGGTCCTGCCCATCTCGGTGGATCTACGGTCTCACCTAATCCGCTCCTATTCCAAGGGCCACTTTGGATGCACCCTCCCAAGGGTAAGCAGATTGGCTGGTGTACCACACACCAGCTATATAGTTGTTGTAGGTAAGTGTCGTGCGACGGCGAGCACTGACGCTCTTCAAGCTCGAGTTGTACCAACGGTTCAAAGGAGATCAAACTTACATGGGCCCACTATAATGTTTATTTTACATCCAATCTGTTCATAAGATAAAAAAGACCTGAATGAAGAGTAAAAATAAATTTCATATTAATCTAAAACTTCTGTGACCCCAAAAAGGATTTTAATGGTAGACGTTCAATCCCCTACTAAGTCTTTCAGTGTAGTCCACTTGATAGTTAGATCTGTCTAATTTTTCGTCTCAAGCCTAAAGACGAGCTCGCCAAATGGATGGACGGTTTGGATATAACACATGCCTCATGATCAGACCCACAGAACTTTGCTGACATCAATACAGCAACTATATAGTTGGTGTGAGATACACCAACCAATCTGCTTCCCTCCCAAGGGGTGTGACTTTACACGATCCCCTTCTTCTGCTTAACAAAATAGATGCAATAAAACACCAAACTGGAATTTAAAAAAAAAAAAAAAAAAAACCAATTCGAGGAAGAGAGAGAAAATCATTCCAAAATCATCTATGCAAGCTACCAACACAATCGAAAAAGCAGGTTTGGAACCCTTTTTCCGAGACTCATTAAGGAAGTGTAGCCAAACAGGGCCTAAATCACCAAAGAAGAATCTATTGTATGCATCTTGTATCATTTTTTTTAAGTGGTGTACAGTTAGGTACTGTTAGGCCCAGATAGTAATTATGAGATCCAACCCCAACAATAGTTGTATGACGACTAACTTGACCAGATGACCCATAAAACTAACTAGTCCAACCATCAAGTGGGCCACCTTAGAAAACTATAATACACCACAAAAAACCTTAACCTGTAGTCCACCTGACGATTGGAACTGACTTGGCTTTTGGTCCAAGCTGATAATCATAGTAGGGCTCACTAAATGTGCTTGTGGAATGGTATACAAATAACGCAGTCACCCCATACAGTAAGATGAGTAGCTTTCTGTAGGTGAAAACGTTTTCCATTACCCGGTGGATATGAATAACTTCTCCTCGTGGGTGAATAAGTGTTGTAGAAATGGGCCCCAAACGGTGTGTATCATGGGGGGACATGGTTTGACTGGGTGACCCCACGGTGATGTGAACAAGTTTCTGTGCATGTGAATAACTTCAATGTGAAGTGAATAAGTATTGCAGACATGGACCCCACATGGTGTGTATCATAAGGATACGGTTTGGTTGGTGATCAAGTGATGATGCGAACAAGTTTCCGTGCACTTGCACACCTTCTACCCATAGATGAATTAGTGTGGGGTCGGTTTAGCTGGTGACCCAAACACCAGCCAACTAGCTGATGTCAAAACTTTGTTAGCCTTATCATGATACATATGTGTTTTATTCACGAAGTCCATCCATTTTGCCAGCTTATTTTAGGGCATGGGCTCATTCGCCCTACCACGATGTATATGTTTTATCCATGTAGTCCATCCATTTTGCCATCTTATTTTAGGGCATGGGCAGATCCAAACAAACTGCACTATGATGCAGGAAACTATTGTTAACAAATATTTTAAATCTGAGAAAATTTGACTAGTCCGAGAAAGTTCGAGTGAAAGTCCAACAACAATGTGTTTTGGAACTTTCGAAAAATTCGACCAGTCGGAGGACATGTTCAACTAGTCGAAGTTCCCTTCGACTAGCCTAAGCTCTGGTTCGACTAGTCGAAGCTTTGACTAGCCCGAGATCTGGTTCGACTAGTTGGAGGTAACGCAGATTATGCGTGGATTGCGTAAATTTGAGACGGTTTCCGGACTATTCCAAGTCGGTGCGAAAGTAGGATTTCCTATTCTATAAATAGGAGTTCCTAGGGTCATTCTAAAACATTATAAGGCTTCTTAAAGTATTCCAAAGGGTTTCTAGAAGGGGTTCTTGGGTTTCAAAGGGGTGTAGTGAGGGTGAGATTCGAGGTTTTTCGAATTTGGTAAGCCTTCTCTCTTTGTAATTTTTGATTTCATAGTGAAGATCTGTCGCTTTGTGCTGTGGTTTTTTTCCAGAAGAGTTTTTTACGTTAAACCTTTGTATTCTGTTGTGTTTGCTTAGTGCTCTTAGATTGTTATCCTAGATTTATCTTTGTGTGATTCCACAGAACAATCCCTAACAAGTGGTATCAGAGAAAGCGTTGGGACACACATTTGAATCTATAGAATTAGCATCAATAGGAAGCACTAGGTATGATATTAAGAAGTACTCAGGAAAAAATAACTTTGAGTTATGGAAGATTAAGATGATCAGTTCCTTAACCAAGTAAGGTGTGGATGATTCTCTTGAGGAAAGAAAGTCTACTATGACTGATGATGATTGAAATACTTTTGATAAAAAGGCCTTATCCTTGATCTGTTTGTGTCTCATGGATGAGGTTCTCTATAATGTGTTGAGGGAGAAAACTGTAGCTGGTTTATGGGCGAAGTTAGAGGATATTTATGTTAAAAAATCTACTAAGAATTGCCTACACTTAGAAGCGACAGTTGTTCACCTTCAGATTGGCAGAGGGTAGAGATGTAGAGGCCCACATCAGTAAATTTAATAAACTGATTTGTATATTGCTGGACATAGAGGAAATGATCAAAGATGAAGATCAGGCATGTATATTGTTGAATATTCTACCACCATCATATGAGTCATTAAGGGACTTATTGTGTACCAGAAATAAATCCCTAAGTGTGGACACCGTTATCTCAGCCCTTCAAGGGAAGGTCATGAGAAAGATGAACTGTGGCTTGGGGTCATCTTCTGATGCACTGTTTACAAGGGGAAGAGATACTAAGCCACATGTTGTGGGCATCTAGGGATGGTCCCCTATGTCACCCAATATTGTAAGTACCTATAGGTCTTTCAGGGAGAGCTCATATAGAAACAACGCATGTACACTATAGGGCTGTTAGTTGGGCGGGTTCAACTCGACCGACCCGTGACCGACCCGACATTGGGTTGGGCTCGAGCAAGATATATCGAGTCCGATCTCAAGCTTGGGCTATACAAACACTAACCTGATAAAACTTGGGTTGGGCTTGGGTTGAGGTCATGGGTTGCACGACCCAACCTGAACCCGATCAATATATAAGTTACTTATAAATTATAATTGAGTGTGGATCATTCGTGTCGAAGGCACACTAGTGATGTCGGGTCTCATTTGTCCACATCTTTCTAAGGACTCAAGCTAACAAAATATGCCAGATTTCTCTCTCCCAAATAGATTGGGTGCTATGCTACATGACTTTTAAATGAGTAGTTGTCCTATAGTTTAACTTGTTTTTTAAAGAAAAAAATGAAGTTCTTTTGATGAATAATCACATATATAATTAATAAAATAATAGATACGAAAAATTAGTCCTATATTGAAATATAATAAACTAATGTAATAACAAAAATATTAACATGTATACACCCGACCAACCCGACAGAGCCCGCTTGGGTTGAGAATTCCCAACCGGGTTAGGGTTAAGGTATAGGAACCTTGGGTTGGGTTAGGGTTGAGCACCAACCCGACCCAACCCGCTCGACTTTCAACCCTAGTACACTATGCATGGCATTGATGCATGAAAATTCAATTAAATAAATCACAATCAGCATAACAATCACATAACTACCATAATCACAACGGAGATGAAACATATTGGGATTACTCACCAGAGATCTGGTGATATAGATTATGAGATGTTATCCCAAGTTCAATCAGTTTGCAATAATTTAAATAATCATAATTCAAATTATATTTCTATTAGTGTACGACTGTGTAATCAACCCGCCCATAGTTGGCAATTAGTTTCCCCAAATTTGAAATTCATATAGGAATTGAACCATTGATCTTGGTTTTGTCCTCTACATAGTTTTGGTGTGATTTCTTTTTAATGTGGGGCCCACTTAATTAACCATGGTGTTCTGACCATTCAAGTGTTCTAAGACAATCAAAGATTATTACTAATTTACATCAATTAAAACATTGAAGTTATAATCGAACAAAACATTCCAGTAGATTGTTGGTTAATTGATATCGATCGGGATTCGATCGGTAAGACTAAATTCGAATTCTGGTCTTTGTTTATTGGACACTTTGTGTTGCTTTCAATCGATTGAACAATTCTCTCCATCTAACCATGATGCATGTGCCTTACATGTAGGCTCTTTATCCGTTTTGTCAGCTAATTTTGAAGCATAATTCTAAAAATGAAGCATATTTAAATCTCGTACCACAATAAACAAATGGTAATTGATCATTAAAAACTTTCTATGAGTTACTAAAATTAGTAATTGACCATTCAAAACTTTTTGTGAGTTATTAGAATTTTGGATCAAGCTGATATTTGTGTTTTCCATAGGTTGGATTGACAAACAAACATGTGGGTGGGGGTATTCAATCACCACTGGTCCTGTAGTATGGTCCACCTAAGATTTGGATCTTGCTTCATTTTCGGATCGTGCCCTAAATTGTTCTGTCAAAACAGATGGACGGCGTGGATTTAAGGTACATATGACGGTGGGCCCACAGTCAGGGATCCATCGACCTCGGCGGATCTCCTGATGCATCTACCTCTATTGAGTCCGCCCTTGTTCGCCCAACCTCGTCTGCCCGCCTAGACTCTGTAAAAAACCTCTTCAAAAATCTGAAAAAGAAGAAGAAGCTGCAGCAGCAATGGAAGAAGCGCATGAAATCCTCTTAAATTCTCTAGAAGGTTCTGGAATCTCTCTCCCCACAAGCGTTTCTTCCATCCAAGACCTCACCCCTGGGGCCCTCGTCTCCATCTGCGCCCAGTCCCTCCGGCTGATCGACGGCTCATCTTCCTTCCCCACCTCCTTGCCCATCTCCATGGCCGAGCGATTCAAGATCTGTACGGATATCGCCTCCGCCGTCAAAGGCCTCGGCTACAGAGGCGATCTCAGCTTCCACCAGGTCCATACATTTTCCATTTCTCCCTCTGTTTCTCAGGAAGTTGTTTTATGATACTCCGCCGGAGTATGGCGTATCGTACTCACCACACATTGATGCATACATATGTCAGTTGCACTGTTGATCCAGACCGTCCAATTTGCCGGTCTCACTGTCAATGCCACTTAACCTCGAAGGTTCCTTAAGTCAGACACTGATAATAGTTGTGGCTTTCAGATGAACGGTTATAATGCATTCGAATTTGATTGGATTGTCTCATCATTTCGTATTTATAGAATTAGATCTGCAGCATCCATCTACTCAATTCCTGATCAGAACCGTCCAAGTTGCCAGCCCCACTGTGATCTGGCCTCGGCTCCAAAAATCACGTCAACCAGAAACCCATAATGGTTCTTGATTTGGTGGCCGTCAAATAGACGGCTAGCAAGCATTTGAATTCTATGGGGGATATGTTGATTTATTTGGCAGTTAGAACTGTTCGATCACTTCATAATTCGGTTAATTAAATATGTAGTATCTGTACACTCAAAAATTGGAGAGAGAGGAATTCTCGTATCTGAAGGGGAATTACATGCAGAGTACTTCTTCTTCATCAAGAGCTGGAAAGGATTTTAAGAGAGGAAGAAATCAAAGCAAGAGCTGGAAAGGATTTTATGTCATCAGTTCTCATTTTTTCTCATTTTAAAAGTAAGAAATCTTTACAGCTTCACGTGCAAACGTTGCATGTGACATTTTTTTCAAGAAACATTTCTTTCCTGCGCAACGTGTCACTTGTGTATGCATCTGTGCTGTGCAAAAGGTGGACCCCACCATAAAAATACCACCTGGCCCCACTTACCAGGACGGGTCGCTCACCATGCTAAACCGACAAAATGAATGGACGGCTGATGGTCTGATTCAATGTACCAGTGTGGTCCATCTAATAAGTAGATGGTCCAATTTTCACACCGACCAATCTTCACGTGTGTCCCAGCTTTTACACGGCTCTGATCTTCTCTTTTAAAATCATGAAAATTATCAAAATAATGTGAGACTAGCAATTAGCACCTGATCTCTCAACTGGGCCTCAGTTCCAATCTGAGACTTCCACCGAAGAAGGCCGAGTAAGATTGAAACTCCAATGGATTGCACCAATCTCAGCTTATCAAAGTAATCTCTACTTCTCTCTCTGAAAGTTTTCTTTGATAAGATCATAAACTGCTCCAACCTTGTCATTGTCCAATCCTTCTTAACTTGGACGGCTAATTGGAGGTTTGGTGGGGCCTTTCCTGATCGACGGTTTTCCTCCTCTCTAGGCTCCACCGGTGTCTTGTACTTCCACTGTAGATACTAATGCCATAGAAACCAGCTATTACGTGTAAAAAACACAAAGAATAAGAGAAAATGTGAAAGCTACTACTGGCCACTTGGCGAGAATGGGCCCCACCATTTGACAGGACCCAACCTCAAGAGGACCCAACCCAACCCAACCCAATGTGCCAAACCCAACCCAAATCCTCTTAGTCCCAACCAGTGTTCAAAGTATCGGTATTGCTACAAGTTTCGCCACTTGGAGATATGTAAACAATATCGATATCACTAATAATATTGTCGATAATCGGAAATTTAGAAAACCATAGAGAGAATGGTGGATTTTTTTAGTGAAACTTCAAAAGATGCTAAAATATCCATATTTGCATATTAAAGAATAAAAATTGTAAAAATAAGGCATACATAATAAGCTTTCATTTAATGGAGGCCTAAAAGAATGTGCTCTCCTAGGAAATCGGTGCAACCATTCTTTCCATCTCATCTATCAATCTAAATATGTATCGATATTTCACAATATCCACAACAAATAGAATTTCACTGGGAAATCAATGATAACTAGAAAGGAAACGAAAGATTATAGTCTTGATATCACCCAAGTTGTGATAATAATAATATTGTGATATGATCAATATTATTGTCAACTATTTTAACACGGCATATAATGACATGTCCATAAAACAATTTTGAAAAGTTTTTTAATAAATAGATATTTAGCAATATTGATACATTGGCGATATTATCTAAATATCTCCAATACAGTAGCTATACAAGCGATGCCTAAAATTTCCACACTTGAAATTATTGACAATACATTAGCGATATCAATACATTGGTGATACACAGTGATACATTGCTTATACTTAGAATTTCTTAGAATGTTGGTGTTATTGGTATCGTTACCAGTATCATCGGTATCAAGCTGGAGATAGGAATAATATCAGGGATATTCATATAATATCAGGAATACTTTAAACAATGAATCCAAAGACCCTATTGGTTACCCAAACAAACCTTGCTAGGCCCAATTCCTTCATAATGGTTTCAGCCCGCAAGTATTTTTGTTGTTGAGTCATGTCGCCCGGGAGCCTCAGAAACGCTGCGAAAACAGTGTTTCTTCCACCGTCAGCTGCGGGAAGAGCACGTCGTCTTGTGTTACAAATTCAATCCTGTTCAATTTCAAACCAACGAAAAACACAATAAGAAAGGTATAATCTTGCCATTAATGTGTAATCGTGTTAATGGGATTAGGCCTTTAGATAGGCTTTGGCCCGTATTTTGAAATGGGTGGGCCAGGCCTGTCATGATGGCCCAATTCAAATTTTGATTCTATTTGACGGGCTGGGCTGGCCCATTGACACTCAAGGTCTGACAGTTTCGTCAGACTCGACGAGTCGACTCGGATTTGGTCCAATCCAACTCAGTTCAGAATTGCTGAGCCCGGTTCAAGAGGGGGTGACTCGGCCTGACTCGGCTCAGTGGCGACTCAACTAAGGACTCAACGAGTCGACCTGAGTCTTAAAACCCTGTTGACAGACCTAATCTCATGTGAGATCAGATATAGCCTGAATTTGGTGTGATTTGGTAAATGACATCGACCGCCCAAGTGGGCTCTTAGATCAATCCAAACTAGAGCTGGACATTGAGTCAAATTGAATTGTGTTAGGGCTAATCCGACTCAACCCGGTTTTCAAATAGACTTGACCCGAACTCAACCCGACTCGGTACCAAGTCCAGCATGCTTCACCTGATCCGAGTTTGGATCTGGCCTAGACTAACCTAGACCGAGTCTTACCCAGTCACAGGTACCGAGTTGAGCTGGGTCGGGTGTGGCGAGTATCTGCCAGCTGAAATCATAACTCAGAACCTAAGTACACCTGCCAGAATTGCAGTCTCTTCATCAGCTAGACGACATCTCAATATGAAACATCAAATTTGGGGTTTTTTTTATATGTATGAGTTGGGTTTTAGATCAAATCGAGTCTGAACTGAGTCAGATTTCGGATCATGTTGAGTTGAGTTACTAAGCGACCCAAACTCAACTCGGTTTGAATTCGGATTGGACGAAGTCTACTTGGTTCGGATCGACTTACCCACTAGTTTCAGGTCGAGTCGGGTCTCAATAAGTTGTACGAGTCAAGTTTGCCTAGTCGAGTCATCTCATGCCTATCTCTGATCCAAACTGACAAATGAATCCGACATCTCATGGTGGGCCAGTGACGGAAGATTGTGATTTCATGGCTATTCGTCATCCAACATTGGATGTGGGTTTTGGACGGTCCAGATCCATCTACAGAGTCTAGGAGTGTACCTATACAGGGCTTGCATGGATACCATCCACCCGTAGATATGTATCTAACAACCAAAAACTATTTCTGCTTGCATTTCCAATTTTGACAGTCGGGTCCCCTGGTTAGATAATCCAAACCATTGGTTTTGTACTTCTCACTGTCGATTAAACATGCTATCCAACAGAGCCCCATATACGATTCCCTTACCTGGTCTGTATACAAATACCCGACCCGTTGGGTGAAATAGTCGGGTCCGGATATAAGTACCCGACCCATTTACAGAGAGGGAGATTTGTATCCGTACCTTCTCTTAAGAGCCGGATTGTAAGGAATATCATTGTAAGTGATGGTCCCACTAACATTTTCATGCAATCTACCGCCTATTATCTTCAGCAATGTTGTTTTCCCACTCCCAGATGGCCCCATCAGTGCAAGGATCTCTCCTGGCCCCACACTTCCCGTTATGCCCTTCAAGATGTGCTTGTAATTCCCTTGCTCCATGCTCAGCTGCGAGGCTACTTTCGTCATTATAGACTTCAAAGGGTTGGACGATCCACAGCTGCCCCTCACCTTATATTCCACGTCCTCAAACTGCATCATTAAATCTTAATTAATCACATGATGGTGTGATGGGGGTAATCTAGCATTGTGAGGAGATGTTTGGATGATCAGAACCGTCCATCTTCTTCATACTGCCTTTTTAGGGCTATGGCTAAAAAACCAGCATGGATGAGTGGTCATGATAAGAGTGCTGGGTTTAATGTGGGCCATGGATGGTTTTGATCTTCAGTGATCCGGATTCTACTCAGCTGGGACTTTCTGTTGAACTTGACTTTTCAGCTGTCACCCATCCATTGTAGCAACCTGAAGTTGGACGGTGCAGATCGTCTAACCATTAGGGCGTGTTTGGTCCATGGAATAAAATGGTATTGAATGTCCGGTAATACTAAGATATTTTAGCCATCCAATCCCACCTTTGGGATAAAATTCTTGTAGCCTGAAAACACTAGATTAAGCAAAATCCTGTTTGGTGGACCATGAAATTGTAATCAACGGACCAAATTCACAACAAATGTCGTTCACTTGGACACATATATAACCAGAATGTCAAGTGTAAATGGTGTATATGGATGGATGGCATGGATAAATGCATGCATCAATATAGGGCCCACATGTATAGTGGAATTCAAAATTCATGGAAACCTTGCATGGGACCAAATGCAATTCCATCCCACTTAACCCCAACCTTTCTCATTGTCCTCAAATGTTGAATAGAATTTGCACAGACCAAATGCAATTCTATCTCACCTAATCTCATCTAACACCCTGCCCCAAACACCCCCTTAATGCATATGGGCTCCGCTGGTGAATGCGTGCAAGGTGGATATGATCCCCAATCTTCAGAAATAGTGCGGAAATGGGAGATGTCAGTCTGGAGTAGGACCATCAGCCCGTCCAAAGTGAACCCGAGCCCAGACCATTTCGGGCACGAATTTCACCCTGGTCCAACACATATTTTATAAAAAATGGTCCTGAAATGAGACTGGGTCAGACCACAGTTGAAACCGTAACATGGGTCTATGTCTACATACATTTAAGCCCAACCCCAACCTTGGGGTGCAACTTGGGCAGGTTGGCTCGGGCTGAGGGTTAACCTAAGCCCGGCCCAACCTCAAAAGAACCCAACCCGCAACCTGGCCTAACCCAAATTCCAATCTAAGGTGTTCAACCAGAACCCAACCCGAATTCCTCTGTATTCAACCCCAAAATAACTCAAACCAACCCAAACTATCCTAACTCTTCTCGAATTTGGTTAACCTGAAACCAACCCAAATTTCAACTTGGGTTGAAGTTTTCCAACCACAAGGACCCTAACAACCCAACCCAACTCAACCCAAAGTTTGGGGTCGTGTCAATCGAGTTCAGGTTGAGCTGAGCCCGAGTTGCAGCCCTACCCAACCCTATGACTGAAGAGTCATTAACCATATTCATGAAGTAGGTCCACCAAAAACCTAGAAAGAGAGAGAGAGAGCATACCTTGAGAAATATGGGAAGGGGTCTATCCTTCCGTGTATTGGGGCACTCCTCAATATCTATCTCTACATTTCTATTCCTCACATTGCATGCTTGGGACATGTACCCTACGTTGTGGCCAAACCCGTTGTTCCCTGCCATTTTCATGGTTGGGAGTGTTAATGCCCTCTCCGTCCTTTCATCCTCTTCTCCAATTTCCATGTCTTTTGGTATGAAAGACTCAAAATCTGGGGCTGAAATGTCAAATTTTGGCACTCAAATATCCTCTCAAATGAAGGGAATTCAACCATTATAAGGAGAATTTCAACTAGAACACACCAGAAACTTGCCAAATATTCCAATTTTATTTTATTTTTATAAAGAACTGTTTGGTGGGTCACAAGCTTGTTTTGTTAAATTATAATAATTGGGACCGTTTAAAAGCTCAAGAACTGTCGGTTTTTTCAAGTTTCTTTTTCTTTTATATATTTATTTTTTAATGATAGTATTTAGAATATGAGGTGGTATCACTACAACTTATGGTGCTGCTGGGCTGCTGTGGGGCTCACTTCAACTGTGCATGAGATCCACCATGTTCATTGGACGAGCCATTTGGTGCTAGGCCATTGAGCCAAGGATCAACTTGAATGGAAATTCAGGTAGGCCACATCTTAAGGAACCCCTGTTGATTAATGTTTTAAATCTATAAGTCAATAGCTCTGTCAATGACAGGTCCAATGCCATCGAGCAGACTTCGATAGGACTTTGATGCCATCGTAGTCAGCTTGGTGCCATTGAAAAAATTCAAAATTTCTCATGTTAGTTGCTGAACATTTTAAGTATCCTACTCGATGGCATTGAAGGCATGATCAATTACATGTAAAAATTCAGAAAATTCATGACTTATCATTTGCTATAACGTTTTGTTCTTTAATTCGATGACATCGAAGGGATTTGATGACTTTGACAGTCTGTCAATAGCATCAAAGTCCCATCGAAGATTCCATCAAACTATCATGCAGAGATACTTAGAATATAAGGATATATACGCATATAAAGTAGAGCTTTAGAACCTACTATGAAACAAATTAAAGTTTTGTTTCAAACTTACTGTGTAAACTTTGTGTGGTCCATTGTAGATGTACTGTCTTATCCCCATTGTTCATTTATTTTTTCAAGCTTATTTTAGGGCATGAGCCTATATTTGAAGCATATAGAAAGCTTAAGTGGACCACACCACATGAAATAGTGAGAATATTAACGGCCACTGTGAAACCTTTTTAGGATCTCATCCAACCAGTTCATAGAATCATACAGACATGGATGAAAAAAAAAAAAAAAAAGCTTAATCCAAAACTTCTGTGGTCTCTAAGAAGTTTTCAACCTTAGGCATTCAATTTAAACTGTTTTCAGACCAGCTTAGCCTAGTGATTTCTAAGGATATATATTCACAACTTCCATCTCTCTTTTTTCAATGTATTTCAAAAATATTTAATTATTAATTTTAATTAGATAATTTATTAATAAGTACTAATTAATATTTTTGTGACTACTATTCCAATTTCAATTAGCAATTAATACTTTTGAAATGATTATTATTAGTAATTACTATTATCGTAGATGACTATTCCAAGCTTAGGCCGGGGTTTGGTTAGGACAGGTACTAACATGAGGGTCAGGCTCAAGCTTGTTCATTTTAGTCCTTCTGTGACAGCTCATGATGTTGATACACAGGCACTTAAATTCGCATACGTGGATTTCTCTAACTCTGTTTAAACAAACTAAATTGTGGAACCCTCTAAAATGATCTCTCAAAATGGTGGGCCACATGAGCTTCAGATCTGCCTCATTTTTGGCCTCACACCCTAAATTGATCTCTCAAAATGGATGGACGGTGTGGATATAACACATAAATCATAGTGGGGCCGACAAAACTTTGCCATGTCAACACACTACAGACGTAGGTCTATCCCCGTCTCTATTACCCACTTGTATGTTATTAATCAGGTGGGCCACACATGCACAAGGAAATAGAAATTTTAAAGAAAGGAAGGTAAGGGTTTACATTCAAGATGGACGGTTCCCAACTCAGAATCAGAATAGCATATTCGCAGAATATACAATACATGAACATTTAAAGTCAGACAGGCCTGATTAATCAAAATCAATTGATTTAAAGTCCAATTCAAAAATTGAATGGGCCATGTACATGAGGTGCACGGCCCACCCAAATTCAGTTTAGGTTCGTTGGTTTGGGCCGGATATACAGGGCCCATTGCCGCCCTTAGCTTCCATGAAAAGATGGATGATTGCAACCAGTGGCCCACATTTCACTAGATGCCAATTGAATGGTTAGGATAACCTACCAGATGGGGTATTTTGTGGTGTCATTATCAACCATCCTTATATGCGGTCCATGCATTTAAGTTAACTACGTGTATCAAACCTTGTACATACGCTTGAGGATTAATGAAGGTATGATGCTCCAGACCAGAGCCTGTGTATCATCAATTACACTCCGCCAGAGTATTAAACTTTTCTCTTCTATGAAACTTGCTTTGACGGTGGGATGGACAAACATCTCTTTATGAGATAATCCTAGCCATCCAATATCTGGTCCTTGTGTTGTATGTAGACAGTTGCTTTATTTTATTCTCAATCATTGCAGTTAAAGCTGGGCATCGAGTCAAGTCGGACCGAGTTAGGGTAGACCTGACTCGATTCGGTTTTGAAATAGACCTGACCCGAACTCCACCTGACTTGGTACTGAGTCTAGCATGCTTAAACCTGATCCCAATCTGAGTCTGAGTCTGGCCTGGACTAATCCGCACAGAGTTCAACCCGATCACATATACCAAGTCGGGTGGAGCAGGTATCCACGGGCAGAAATCACAACTCAAAACCTTGGTGCACCTGGTGGAATTGCAGCCTCTCCATCAGTTATAGGGCATCTCAGATATGGAACGTCAAATCTGGAGTTTATACACACACACATGAGTCGGGTTTTGGATCGAGTTGAGTCAGTACCGAGTTGGATTTTGGGTTGAGTCAAGTCAAATTATTGGGTGACCGGAACTCAACTTGGTTTGAGTTTGGATTGCACGAAAGTATGCTGACTCAACCTAGTCCAACCTAGTTTACCCGTTTATGGTTTCCAAGGGAATATTTTAAAAGTTTTATTTCTTTTTTTTTTTATTTCTTTTTTTCAATGTATTGTTTAAAATATTTAATTTCTAATTTAAATTAAACAATTTATTAATATTAATTAATATTTTAGTAGATGACCATTTCAATTTGGATGCAGATTGCCTACTGAAGCTGCTAGTAGCCACGTCGCTAATGTATGTGGTTTATCCATGTTCTCCATTTAATTTTTCATATCATTTTCGTGCATGTACTAAAAAATGAGGCAGATTCAAATCTCAAGCTGACCATATTACAAGAAAACAGTGACGATTAAATGGTTCCATTAAAAACTTCCTATGGCCCACTGTACAGTTGCATCACAATAGTGGAGGTCTTCCCTTTGACTATGGGCTTCTTGAGGATTATTGCAAACACCTTCAATCGCACTCCACTCTAATAGAAAAGCAATCATTTTTTGCTAAAGTGTGTAAGCTATGTTAAGGTATCCAACATGACAGAGAGGGAAGGAATGATAAGTGTATAAGTTATGTTAAGGTATCCAACATGACAGAGGTCAATCGCTGTCGTCCTCAATTGATAAATATCTTGAATCCACAAGAGGTTTCTCGAATTCATGAGAGAAAATAAGAAAATTCTTAAGAAGTTTATTGATTGAATGAATGATAAAAAAATGAGTTTAATACCCTCTAAATAACCCTAAATAAATCGTTAAAATGTAATCAAATAAGGAAATAAACTTCGAAAAATATGTAAATTTCCACTGTCAATCGACTTGTCGCCAAGTTATCTAGTCAATAGGTGGAAACAACTAAAAACTGTCCAGAGATTTAAACCGAAAATTCTGTGATTTTTGATTTGTCGACCCCATCTGTCAACCTATCAGACGGTATTTCGACTTGTTAAACAATATTTCAATTCGTCGAACAGTATCTTGACCGGTCAAATAGTATTTCATTGGTCGAACAGTATTTCGACCTGTCAAATAGTATTTCGATTGGTCGAATAGTATTTCGACCTGTCTAAACTAGTGGAAATCAGCCAACAAGTAATCTGGAATAGTATTTGGACCTGTCGAACAATATTTCAACATATCTAAATTAACAAAAATCAGTTAGCAAGTAATCTAAAAATTTTGGCGGAATTTTGAATTGTCGACCACAAAGGTCGACCGATCAAACTATGCGTTAGGAATGTGTTTGATCCTTGTTCTACATCAGACCACTCCACTTGAAAAAAAAAAAACTCATCCTCGAGTTTGGTTCATGATACGTGTTCAACTTCCTCGAGTTCTTCAATAGACTTGGTTCACAATGGATATTCAACTTCGGATGTTGATACTTATTAGCATCTTACTTGTACTCTGCAATAGGCTTTTATAATATCTCCTAGACATCAATATGAATAGTTGCTAGCTGAATTGCCATATTCTTCGCCCCAACACTTATTCCAGGTAGTTTAGACAATGGAAACAAGTTGAGTGCATGTTTAGGAATCAGGCATACATAACTTCAAATTGGGCCTGCTTGGTAGATTGATTTATCGTATTATTGAAGAAAAACTCAACCTAAAAAAGACCAATTTCCTATATAAGGGATAATTCGTTGGAAAGTTCGGCAAGCACAATCACCTTGAACTCCTGCAGTATGGGTTTTACATCTTCTGGAATGGTCACAAACTCTACATCCACTTTCTTTTCTACGAGTGCTACCATCACTCCTGTCTCCTCAAAGTGTTTGATGAAATCTCGTTCGTTTACGAGATATTGCTTGTCCACTTTAAAAGTATTGGATTGATTTTCCGCTTCCACAGGGGCCACATGTATGCCAATGACAAATCCAACGGCCGATCGCAACTCATTCTCAACCAGGTTGCCTCTCAGCAACAAATAATAGGACTTCTTTGAATAATATCTCACCAATCGGCTATCCATCCAACAATTTTGGAATTATTGGAGCAATTCCTGATCATAATCGTGCGTAAAACAATTAATTTATTTGTGACCACATACAGATTAACACTTTCATTTGTCTCATTCACTCAAGTTGAAGTTGCTCTCACCAAGCTGAAGCTCCGCTCTTCAACTTGTAAGTCACAAGTTTAATCTTATTTTCTTAAAAAAAATCCATATAGTTGAAAATTCGCTCAACTTCAAAAAGCCAATCGAGAAAATCATCGATGTAAATTGACCATTGATGTTAGGAAGATTAACTTTTATCCTGAATTCTCGATCCGCCTGTTCTACCTAACCACCGCCCTCTCGGGATATTGAAGAATCATGTCGTCGATCTCATCGTCGCTAAATCTCATCTCCTCAGGTGTGATCATATGGTTTACTACCAGCATAACCCTGCAATCGATGCAATTACGAATTTCAACTCCTACCACGGGTGGATCACTGCCACGAACACGGAGCAACCTTAATGCCTCCATCATGCGATGGATGGCAACCTACAGCCTTTGCATGACTTTGCCACATCAACATAGTACCTAGGTGTGTTGTCAATGGGTTGGGCTCAGGCCTACTATAATCTAAATTTTGAATAGGGCCGGCCCAATGGCCCAGCTCAAAACAGTTCAAAATGTGGGTTGAGGCCAACTCAGGCCCAGCTCATTGACAGTCCCAGCCATGTTCTAGGCTTTGAAAGGGACGTGGATTTCCTCCCAAAGCCTTTCCCAAGAAGTCTGAGATGCTAAGTGGCGCCCACTATGATGATTGTGAGATATTCACCCCATTCATCTATTTTGTAAGCTCATTTTCCGACATTCTACAAAAAATGAAGCGGATCCAAAACTCAAGTGAGCAGCATGAAGGGAAAAATTAGGAAAAGAAATGCCTACAGTGGGCTCCACCTTGATGTTCGTATGCATCCAAACTGTTTACACGGGATGAAGTGAAAATACAAAAATATTAGCATGATGTACAACTTTTGTGGCCGTGCAAATGTTTTAATGGTGGTCATTGAGTTCTCATTGTTTCCTCTTATGTGGCCCACTTGAGTTTTGGATCTGCTTCATTGTACTAAAATGAACACATAAAATGGATGGAAGGGTAACACCCTTTGGCAAAAATCTGCCTCCCTTTGAAAGGGAGCCGATTAGGTGTTACTAGGCAAACTTGTCAGGAAGTGTTACCCCAGCCATCGCACTCACCTCGATGTATTTGTTGTATATCCATGCTGTTCATCAGGTTTCCTAGCTCATTTTAAGATATCATCCCCAAAATGAAGCATATACTATTCTCTAGTGGACCACACAGTGGGGATTGAATGCCACCATTAAAAACTTCTTGATGACCACAGTTTCGTGTGATATGGTCCACTCAATATTTGGATCTGCTTCGATTTTTGGACCATGCCCTAAAATAAGCTGGGAAAACTGATAAGCTGCATGGATATACAATATATATCAAGATGAGCCCCACGGTCAATGTAACAACTGTTAAGGTGTTACCATTAAAGCTCTATATCCACCATAATGTATGTATTTTATCTATGTCATCCATCCATTTTTATCTATTCTATCCATTGATTTTTCCAAATCAGTTTAGTTCATAAGCCCGCACAAATCAATGATGATTGAACGCTCAACATTAAAAAATTCTTGCACACAAATGTTTTAGATAAATCTGGTCTGTGTTTTCTCTTCATCCAGGTCCATGTGACCTGTTCAATAACGTTAATGTAGGACTAAGGAAGTTTTTAATGATAGGCATTTAATCACCATTGTTTTCTTTAGTGTGGTCTACCTAATATTTGGATGTACCTCAGTTTTGGGATTATGTTTGAAAATGATTCGGCGAAATAAATGGACTACTTCAGTAAAATATAGACAATATGATGGGGGTCCATTGAGCACCGACCAATGCTTCCTATCACCCACTTCATGTGCTTGTCCCAAACGACACAAAGTTATGAATATTTTATTAAAAAGAATACAGTGCATGGTGCATGGTGCAACTCATCTCACTAACGCACTTTGATCACCAATTAAAGGTCACACCTGTATTTATCACCAACTTGTTATACAATCAATTCATGCCACTGGTCTTAGGTTCCAGTCCTTGCCCGAGTGGTGGACTCTGAGGAGTTTCAACGCGAGGTCTTGGGTTCGAAACCCATAGGTGGTGAAATCCCACTACGCACGTGCATGGGTGTGTGGCGGCTGCTATCCACTCTGTTTATCCATTGGGAACATGAGGTGGGCCTCTAGATGTGGTGTGTTACGGGTCGTCTATTTTTCCTTTCCCATTCTTGTCTATTTGTGTTTTTTGTTTTTGGATGGTTGCTGGCAGAGATGGGTTTTGAATGGATTGAGTTCACCATAATTGAGAAAGGTCGCTGGAATGTGTTTTAGAGGGGTGTTGAAAGGGCGGGCAGGAGGTATGGAAATGAGGAATTGTGGGATTGACAAAGATGGGTTTGGGTGTTGATTGGATTTGTCAGTTAGGTTTTGGTGGTGATTAGATTATGATACCATGAAGATTAAAAAAAAAAAAAAAACGGAGGGAGAGGTTTATACATAAAATCCATAGTAAACAGAAATGCTTTGGTACTCTCAGAGCACTAAAGTATAATGTTCTTGCATATGTTAACTTGGACAGTCCAATCAGTTACTCTAAACCGTTTATTAACTCTAAAACATTTCATAGACTACAATGCAAAAATAATACTGATCAGATGATCCAACCCATTATTGATTTGGCCTTTTTTTTCTCTATCCATCCCTTTTCTAGGCCATGGATGGGATGGGATGAAATGGTTATGATTGAACATATATATGTGTGTGTGTGTGTGTGGAAATGGTTCTATGCAGTCGAGCTCATGGGAACTTCTCATGAGGTCGAGTTGTGTGGGCCCCACCGTGACTTGTGCTTAAAAATCAAGTCAATCCATGACTTTTGTGGGCCACACCACATCCAAAAGTTGAGAGGGGTTATCCTCCCATTAAAACATTCATAATCATTTATTGAGCCCACTGAGGTGTGGTTCGTAAATCCAGCCCATCCATTATGTGTGTCTCACTTGTATGAGGGGTCAGATCAAGTTTCAGATGCATCCAAATTTTAGGTGGGCCCCAACAAGTGCTTTTATATGCTTTAAGCAAGTCTTCACATTATTTTAGATGGTATGGCCCACCTGAGTTCCTTATACGGCTGATTTTTGGGATATCCCATCATTTAAAGGGGATCCATCAAATTCACAGAGTAGATGTTTGACACGCATCAAGGTAGGGCCCACATAGCTCTACCTCATAAGAAGTTCCCGCAGCATAGAACCATTTTCCACACACGCACACACACACACACACACATATATATATGGAGAGAGAGAGAGAGAGAGAGAGAGAGTAATGGTCCCCTGAGAGCTATCCCGCATGCTACCTCGGTGCGGTCCAATTCCCACCACATTGAGGAAATTAGATTGCCTACTAACTAAACTCTTTTGGGCCCACTGTGAATGGATGTGGTCTATCCACGCCGTCCATCTGTTTTTCAATCACATTTTAATGGTTGAGACCAAAATTGAATCATTTCCCATGGTCAAGTGGACCATAGAACAAGAAACATTGGGAACAATAATTTCCACCGTTGAAACCTTTCTAGGGTCTATAGTAATGTTTATTTGTCATCCGACCTATTCATAAGATCACGCAGATATGGATGAAAGGAAAACACAAATATCAGATTGATTCAAAACTTGTGGACCCCAAGAAAATTTTCAACGGTCACTACAAGAAACAACGTTTTTACCGACGAAAACAAAATTCGTCGGTAAAAGTGCTTTTTTACCGACAAAAAAAAAATTCATCGGTAAAACAGTACTTTTACCGATGAATTTTTTTTTCCGTCAGGAATAATGCTTTTACTGACGAAAATTTTCATCGCTAAAAGTCCTATATTTTTAAGATAGAAAATTTTCAACGGTTGACATTCAATTCACACTATTTCCTGTGGTGTGGCCCACTTGAGCTTTGGATATACTTTATTTTTAGGCTTAAGCCTTAAAATTATCTGTTAAAATAATGGATGTAAGGAGTGGATGGAATACATAAATCACGGCAGGCCCCACAGAGTTTACTCAGTACACAATCTGCTTCCTCGTAAGAGACCTGGGCGCGGATTGGCTATTGACTGGTTGAGAAGTGACGTCACCAATTTTTGTGCCCCCACCATGATATATGTTTTGTATCCACGCCATCCATCCATCTTGAGAGATCATTTTAGGGTAATATACAAAGAATGAGTCACATCCAAAGCTCCTGTCCTATGGTCCACTTGAGGATTGGAAATGATTCAATTTTGGTCTCAACCATTAAAATGCGCTTGAAAAACAGATGGATGGCATGGATAGACTACATCCAACCCAACAGAGTTTACTTAGTACGCAATTCTATTTCCTCTCTGTGGTGGGAATTGGACTGCACCAAGGTAGCGTGCGGGATAGTTCCTACGAGGCCATCTCTCTCTCTCTCTCTCTCTCTCTCTCTCTCTCTCTCTCTCTCTCTCTATATATATATATATATATATATATATATATATATATATATATAAAGCAATCCACGACATATCAAATGGACCTATCTTTTGAAAACAATCTCAACCATCCATACTAAAGGTATCATAGAAAAGGATTACAATCCCTAGAAGTTAACTTCTTGGGCATAAAAACCTTGGGTTAGAAGATAACCATCAAACAAGAAAACATCTTTATTCTTTCATCCTACTTTTATTACATTTTGGTTTTTATCACCAATTCCAGAAATATATATTCTATATAAACATCGAATCCACACACTGAACTGTGTACACATCATAACAAGAAAAACACCTCCGTTTGATTATTTTCATACAACAGACACACACAGCAATAATGTTCTTGCCACTACATGCCCACAACCTCGTTGATTTTCATACACCCAATTATACCTTTAGATCCATCAGTTGACGAAATGTAAGTGCATGAAATGGCTCTAGAGAGAAAGAAGGCCCACCAACAGACAGCTCCTGGGCCACATGGTGCATGGTTGGCCGAGAGTCAGGATCCGGCCGAATGCATGCAAGGGCCATGGACACTGCAAATATGACTTCGTGAGCAACCTCCGCCGTCGGATTGGAGAGACGTTGGTCCAACATATCCTTTAGCAGTGGATCATCTCTATTTGGTGATGACAAGGAGGAGATGAGTTGCCCAGGATGCCTTCCAAACATCACTTCAAGTGCCACAACACCAAAGCTATAGACGTCGCATTTCTCAGTCACCCTCATTGTATAGGCAAGCTCTACATGATAGAAGATTGTTCAATCATATTCTTTATTCTTTGCTAATCATCAGTAGATAAACTCTTTCTCTACCTAAGAAGTAAAGGAAACAACCAACAAACGCACTCAAGAGTATCTAAGGTTTTGAGTCTATACTAGTGAGGTCCATAGTTCCAGGATCCAAACCATTGACATGGTGGGCCCCAATTTGGATGGCTCACGCATTGGCAATTCTCTAATTGGAAATCCTAACCATTTTAGTGGCCAACGGATAGATGATCAAGAAAAAAAAGGCAATTGCGCACATTCAACAAAAAAGACTATAGATTCAATGGTTAGGATTTTCCAATCTAGAAACTTCTTTTGTTGTGTGGGGCATTCATTGTGTGAGACATCACATGGACAGTCTGGATCTTAGAGCCGTGGAACCCTTACACAACAGGGAAAGCCCAAGCTCATGCTATAGGATCTCTTGGTATGGAGCATTTCACGATGCCACATTTCCTGGGAAGCGGATTGTACCGAGTAACTCAGTAACGGTAGCGTACTGAGTAAAATCTGTGGGGTCCACTGTTATTTATTTAATCCATCCATTCCGATTCATCCATTTTAAAAGATAATCTTAGGGCTTGAGCCCAAAACAGAAGCATATCAAAATCTCAAGTGACCTACATCACAGTAAACAGTGTGATTGAACCTCTACCATTGAAAATTTCTTAGAGGCCACAGAAGTTTTTTTTATTATCAAACTGATGTTTGTGTTTTCTCTTCATCCATGTCTTTGTCATATTATGAACAGGTTGGATGACAAATAAAAATCATGTGGGCCCTAGGAAGGTTTCAACCGTGGAAATCATTATTCCACATTGTTTCCTGCGGGATGGTCCACTTGAGCTCTGGATATACTTCAATTTCGGGCTTAACCCCTAAATTTAGCCAGAAAAACTGATGGACAGCGTGAATAAACCACATACATTCACAGTGGGCTTAACTAAGTTTACTCAATATGATAAAAGCATACCGGGTAACTCAGATTTACTAGCTTGGGCTAGAAGACATGAGCTTTTTCAATCATTTATTAACCACCCGTTGTTCATCCATCTAAACTTGGTATGCATGTAAATCAATCCAGACCATCTGGAAACATGACCCATGTTGTAGATAGAGAAGATCCCAGAAATAACACTTATGGAGGGATTCTATCCAACCGATTGGTGGCCAACAAATGTACAGTTAAAAATGGTCAATGCCAGAAATTTAATAGCTAATAAGATGTGGTGAAAGTTTCTTAAGATTTTCAAATATGAATTTTCTCATATTCTAGTTGCCTTAGAATATTGCCCCATTTGACAATAGTGTGGTAACTAATGCACAAATTTTATAGTAAATAATTTCAACAAAAAATAGAAAATATTAAGAAAAATAAAGGCTAATTTATGATAAAACTATTCAGTGTTGAGAATATATTAGTGACTAACCAGGAGCGATGTATCCATAAGTGCCTACAAGCATAGTTCGATTGGATGAATCAGGTATCAGCAATCGTGCAGTGCCAAAATCAGAAACACAAGCCTCAAGTTCTGAATTCAGCAGAACGTTGTTGCTTGATAGGTCTCGATGGACAATTTGCAGGGTGCAATCATGGTGCATATAAGATAAAGCATGGGCCACACTTTTAATAATCTTCACCCTTAGAGTCCAGTCCAATTGTGCAGCTCCTTCATCATTGCTGAGGATACTTGCCAAGCTTCCCCTTTCCATGTACTCATAGATGAGAAACGAGCATCGAGCATGGCAGCAAAAGCCATAAAGCTTCACTATGTTGCGATGGCGAATTTCAGTTAATACTTGTATCTCATTTCTAAAACTTCTTTGATCAGATTGATCCCCTCCTTCGAGTAGGTGAAGTTTCTTCACAGCTACTACTTGACCCATTGGTAGATTTGCTTTGTAAACTTTTCCATACCCTCCAATTCCAATGCAGTATTTGTTGTCAAAACCCTCTGTTGCCTCCACGATGTCTTCGAACACAGCAATCCCATCATAATTCCATATTGAAAATGGATTTCCGCTGCTTCTCTCAAGAACCTCTTTCTTTATATTTCTTCTTCTTTGGTAATAAATATAAGAAATGCCAACGATTACAAATAAAAGAAACAAGGCCACTGAGACAGGAAGAATAATGAGGATCACAACTCTGTGACCTTTCATCGTATCACTACGATTGATTGAAGAGGCATTGCAAAGTCGCAAACTTTGGACTTCACCACATAAGCCTTTATTATTTATGAATGCCTCTGCAGGAGCCTTCTGAAAGCTTTTGCTGTTGGGAAGAGGACCTTCCAAAGCATTGAATGAAAAATCAATGGATTGCAAGCTAAACATCCCTTCAAAAGAAGGTGGAATGGAGCCCGACAGCATGTTGTGGGAGAGGTTTAACTTTTCCAGCCGAATCAATTTCGTGAGTTGTGGTGATATCTGTCCATTGAGGGAGTTATGACTTAGATCTAGTAAACCCTGTAGGTATACTAGGTTACCGATCTGAAAAGGAATGCTTCCATTTAAAACATTTTTGCTCAATTTCAGATATTGGAGTCTGAAGCAATCACCTAATTGAGGTGGTATTGGACCACTTAGGTGATTCATTGACAAGTCAAGAACCTCCAAATTGGATAGTTTTCCAATCTCTTGGGGTATCTGACCACAAAGCTGGTTTTCATTTAAAGTTAAGTTGAACAAAGAAGTCAGCCTCCCAAATTCCTTTGGAATCTTGCCTACCAGCTGGTTTGAAGAAAGACCAAGCACACTTAGCTGCGTCAACTGCCCTATCTCAGGAGGAATTCTACCGGTGATCATGTTCCCGGATAATTGTAGCTTTGTCAAATTTTGGCATTCTCCCCAATTTGGTGAGAGTTCACCAAACAACATGTTGTCACTGATGTCCATGAATATGAGATGCGGGTATACACCAAAGACTTCCGATACATTTGCAGCAAGTCGATTTCCATTAAGTCGCACTCTTATTAAGCTAGTGCAATTTCTGATGCTTTTTGGGATCTCACCAGTGAAATGGTTGCCAACAGCACTGAAGAATTGAAGAGATCCGCCCTGGCATAACTGAGGTAAATAGCCAGAGAGGCTGTTGCCACTCAAGTAGAGTTTAGAAAGATTTGTCATGTTTGTCATTTCTTGAGGCAACGAACCAGATAATTGACAGTAAATAGCGGACAATACGGTAAGCTTGGTTAACTTTCCTAAAGTAGGAGGGATAGAACCTGTAAGAATGTTATAGGACAGATCAAGATTGTTGAGATTCATTAAATTCCCAAATTGTGGAGGAATTGAACCAGAAATTTGATTGCAGTGGAGTTACAAATTTGTAAGGTTTCTCAAATTACCTAAAACAGGAGGGATCGGACCAGTCAGACTGTTTAGACTCAATGCTAGCATATTGAGACTCATTAAATTCCCAAGTTCTTGAGGAATAGAGCCAGAAATTTGATTTTGAAAGAGGTAGAGGACTGTCAGCTTTGTCAAGTTCCCTAAAGTGGAAGGGATAGAACCTGTTAGAATGTTATCGGCCAGATCAACATTGTTGAGATTCATTAAATTCCCAAATTGTGGAGGAATTGAACCAGAAATTTGATTGCTGTAGAGGAACAACTGTGTAAGGTTTCTCAAATTACCCAAAGCAGGAGGGATGGGACCAGTCAGATTGTTACGGTACAATGCTAAAATATTGAGACTCATTAAATTCCCGAGTTCCGGAGGAATAGAACCAGAAATTTGATTTTGAATGAGGCCGAGGACTGTCAGCTTTGTCAAGTTCCCTAAAGTGGAAGGGATAGAACCTGTTAGAATGTTACCGGACAGTTCAAGAATGTTGAGATTCATTAAATTCCCAAATTGTGGAGGAATTGAACCAGAAATTTGATTGCTGTAGAGGAACAACAGTGTAAGGTTTCTCAAATTACCCAAAGCAGGAGGAATTGGACCGGTCAGATTGTTCTGGAACAATGACAACTGAACCAGCTCTTTTAGATTCCCAATTTGTGGAGGAATGGAGCCAGAGAATCGATTTTGGTACAGGTTCAAGATGGAAAGCTTTGACAAGTTCCCTAAAGTGGAAGGGATGGAACCATCTAGATGGTTAATGGACAAATCTAGCTCATTCAAATTCCCAAGATTCCCTATATCTAGGGGTATTGATCCACTTATACTATTTGCAGACAGGTCGAGGGACATGAGTTTATAAAGAGCGCCAATATGAGCTGGGATGGTACCAGTGAGAGTGTTGCCACTGAGATTGAGATGAACGAGGTTTGGAAATGAGGGGAAGCTCAAGTTGTCGAGCTTACCCTGCAAGCCTGCACTCGGTAGGCTTATCTCTGTTACACTTCCAAGGCTGTTGCATGAGATCCCAGTCCATTTGCATGGAGATACGGTGTTGGTGCTGGCATTAGTAGCAGGAAGTGACCATGAGTGGAGAACTTGTGCTGGTGAGAGGCTGGCTTTCCATTTCAGGAGAGCCTCTGCTTCTGGCAGTCCTGCTGTTGCAGATGATATTGTTGCATGGGAAGAAGAAAGAAAGGGTAGGAAAAAGAGGAGAAAAGCGAGGGAGAGAGATTTTTGTATGGCCATGGCTGTTGTTGCTTATGGTCTGTTACAAACTTACGATGGATATGGGTATTTATAGGAAAAGGTTGGTATAGATGGCTTCGATTGCGCTGCCCATCTTATTTTTACGACTGAAAAAATATAATAAAAAATAAAAAAATATTGACTTGTTCCATACATTATTTTAACGGTTTGGATGACGACTGTGCAGTTGCACAGAGAATTAATGTCTAACAGAGCATTCTTTTTTTTTCTTTTTTTTTTCTGATTTTCTATTTTCACATCAGTGCTGATGTCACATATGTTCCTAACGCTGATATATGGTTTATATGCTATCTAATCCATTCATCTGATGTTCCTGTCTGAATTAAAGAATTACCCAAAATTGGCAGTATTCCATAACTAAGGTGGGCCATACCAACTAAAAGAGCGGTTGATACACCCGATGGACGGCGTGGATTTCATGCACGACTAGGTCGTCTTACCTACGTTAAAAAAAAACTACACCGGTAAGTACCAACGCCAGGTACGCAAGCGTCTCTATAAGAAATTGGCGACGGGCGGCAACCAGCCGTACCGTTAAAGCCAGTATGGACAAGTCAACATAGCACGATCTGGTGCCCCGTGGCAGCATGAATGGTTCCCACAAAAAAATATACTCACGTTCTCTGCATTCTCTATGCAATTCGTGTTATTTTGATTTTTGCGAAATTTACAACTGTACGACCCATTTATGGCCCATTTACATTTTTAAGCCCACTTCTTTTTATCTTGCTAGAATAATTCTCATGCGCAAGGATGACTTGCCAAAATTCAAAAATGCCCCTGCTTTGTCTGAAATGTGATGGGTTTCCTATGGCTACCGATTATAGCCGTTGCTATAACGGTTACCCCTACTTTTTTAATATGTCCTTCGATATGTATCGAAGATCTTTCAATATGTATCAACGGGTAGTTTCCTAAATGGGCCATAAATGGGTCGTACAGTCGCAAATTTCTCCTTAAAAATCCTGCAATTTTCGATACACATCGAAGAGCATTTAATATGCATTGAAGCTGGTTTGCCCCATGGCTACGGATTATAGCCGTAGCAATAACTGTAGTTCGTAAAAGTCTATACAATTTATTTTATTTTATTCAAATTTTTTTTTTTTACATGGAGAACTTTATTTTACCTACAATTTTCTCTAATACATATTTATATAAATATGTATATATAAGCATATAAATTTTTTTTTCTCTTTTTTCATTTCATTTCTTTCTTTATTTAAGAAGATTTCTTTATTTAACAAGAATATCTTCTAAACCAAAATTAATTACTTAACGTACCCTAGCTATATGATTTTGGGGTAGGAGAAGCTACTTTATCCAACCAACCTGTTTATTTTCCAAGATTTCATCAGGTCGATGGTCAAAAATCCATTTCATTCACTTCACGGTCAATTTCAATCAGTTTGCGATCAATTTCATTCATTTCATTTACTTCACGATTAGTTTCATGCATTTCACGGTCAATCCCGATGATTCCGCTTCACTTCACGGTCAATTCCATACATTTCACAGTCAATTCCCTTTACTTCATAGTCAATTCCTTGCATTTCACGGTCAATTCCCTTCACTTCATGGTCATTTTCATGCATTTCACGGTCAATTCTAATGATTCCGCTTTACTTCAAGGTCAATTCCCTTCACTTCACGGTCAATTCCCTTTACTTCACGGTCAATTCGGTGCATTTCATGATCAATTCCCTTCATTTCACGGTCAATTCCATGCATTTCACGGTCAATACCAGTGATTCCCCTTCACTTCACGGTCAAATGCTTGGAACTGACCGTGAACTGAAGGGGAATCGTCGAAATTGACCGTGAAATGCATGGAATTGACCGTGAAATGAAGGGAATTGACCGTGAAATGCATTGAATTGACCGTGAAGTAAAGGGAATTGACCGTGAAATGCATGGAATTGACCGTGAAGTGAAGGGGAATCGCTGGAATTGACCGTGAAATGCATGGAATTGACCGTGAAGTGAAGGAGAATCGCTGGAATTGACCGTGAAATGCATGGAATTGACCGTAAAATGAAGGGAATTGACCGTGAAATGCATTGAATTGACCGTGAAGTGAAGGAAATTTACCGTGAAATGCATGGAACTGATCGTGAAGTGAAGGGGAATCGCCGGGATTGACCATGAAATGCATGGAATTGATTGCGAAGTAAATGAAATGAATGACATTGACCGCAAACTGATTGAAATTGACCGCAAAGTGAATGAAATGGATTTTCGACCATTGACCTAATGGAATCTTGGAAAATAATCAAGTTGGTTGGATAAAGTACCTTCTCCTACCACAAAATCATATACGGTACATCAAGAAACTAATTTTGGTTTAGAAGATATTCTTGTTAAATAAATAAAGAAAGAAATGCAAAAAAGAGAGAAAATTTTTCTATATGCTTGTATATACATATTTATATAAATATGTATTAGAGAAAATTGTAGGTAGAATAAAGTTCTCCATGTAAAAATAAAAAAATAAAAATTGCATAGATTTTTACGGATTACAGTCTTAGCTACGGTTGTAATCCGTAGCCATAGGGATAAAATACCTTCGATACATATCGAATACGCTTCGTTATATATTGAAAATTGCAGGATTCTTTAGGAAAACTTGCTGGACAGTTCTAGACCTTTTTCGATCATATCGAAAGAACTTCGATACATAGCAAAGGACATATCGAAAATGCATGGGCTACGGTTATGGCTATGGTTATAATCCGTAGCCATAGGTTCCTGGCTTTTGTTTTTTTTATCTTGTTATAATCCCCACTGCTTTTTGTGGGTCTTATTATGAGGTATGTGTTATATCCAAACTGTCCATCCATTTGGCAAACTCATATTAAGGCTTGAGATGAAATATAAGACAGATCTAGCTATCAAGTGGACCACACTGTAAAAGGCAGTGGAGGATTGAACGTCTACCATTGAAACCCTTTTAGGGGTCACAGAAGTTTTGGATCATTATGAAATTTGTTTTTCCTCTTCATCCAGTCTTTATGACCATAAGATGGAAAATAAATGTTATGGTGGGCCTTATAAAATTTTTAACGGTGAAAATCAATTTTCCTGCTGCTCTTTGTGGTGTGGTCTAGTTGATCTTTGGATATGATTTTTTTTTTATAATGCTCCAAAATGATCTTGAAATATGGATGAACGTTGTGGATATAATAAATACATAATTGTGGGGCCCATGTAACTTTGATCTCTTTTGAACAGTTCGTACAACTCGGAGTTCAAGGAGTGTCAGCGCTTGTCTTCACACACCAGCCAATTTGCTTCCGAAAGGAAGGCAAGGGTACTTTGGTCCAGTGAAAAGTTACCCGTACAGCAGGGGCTTAGTTTGGTAAGGTAAAAAGAAGTGGGCGTACAATGTAAATGTGCCATAAATGGGTCGTACAGTTGTAAATTGCTCTTGATTTTTCCACCTTCCAGTTGGCTTCTTGTCTGTGTACTTCTACACGTGGACGTGGCAACGTAGGACTCGGTATGAGGGTGACGTGGCACGATCAACACCTTCCACATGTTGACATGTGGTAGCATGTGCCACTCTCTATGCACATGGTTGTACAGTTGGCGAATCAACCCCACGACTCTTGTGGGCCCTTCTTTGGATGCCTCGCGAACGCACATTTCATCGGCTACCATTTGAACATCACGCAAATTGACAAATATTAACCATTCGATCCATGGCCTTTAATACGGACGGTCAATATTGTTTACATAGAAAATAAGTCTTAGGACCCTTCATTGCATGTATTTATGAAGAATTACTTTTGTTAGGTTAACTGTAACAATCCTACCATGGCTTTTACATAAAACATAAGGCTACAGAGAAATAAGGCTAAGACGGATGGAATCAATCCCATTCATGCGATTTTTGCATGATTTCCTTAGGTGACCACCTCCTGTTAGATGCTCTGGCCCAAAGGGCATTCCTGTCCCTTCGATCAAGTGGTTCGGTGTATAAAATAAATGGATGGCTAATGCGATCAATGCATGACTAAAACAAATACAGCTAATGCAAATGGCCCGAGTTCAGTATAGACCGTAAAGATTATTTGCAGACAGATCGAGGGACGTGAGTTTGTAAAGAGTGCCGATATGAGCTAGGATGGTTCCAGTGAGAGTGTTGCCACTGAGATTGAGATGAATGAGGTTTGGAAATGAGGGGAAGCTCAAGTTATCGAGCTTACCTTGGAAGCCCGCACCTGGTAAGCTTATGTCTGTTATACACTTCCAAGGCTGTTGCATGAGATCCCAGTCCATTTGCACGGAAATACAGTGTTGGTGCTGGCATTAGTAGCAGGAAGTGACCATGAGTGGAGAGCTTGTGCTGGTGAGAGGTTGGCTATTCATTTTAGGAGAGCCTCTGCTTCTGGCAGTCCTGCTGTTGTAGATGATATTGTTGTTAGAAATTTTAAGTGTTTCTTGTATACAACGGAGGATAGAAGAAAATGATAACGAAACGATCAGATCTATCGGGTTCAAGACTCGACTTGAATAGTCAATTTCTCAAGACAGATTTGCTGTCTTTTTTCTGGAAGTTCCAGCAAATGCAAACGAAGGAAATCTACAAATTGTCTTTGGGATACAATGAACTCTCAATCCGATTTTCAACACGAAAATTTGCACGTTTAAGTGTTGAACAAATCTCTATTTTTGACATCGATATGCCTTAAGATGTTAAGAAAAAACTAAGCAAGAAATCAGATTCAGAGTAATTGCACAGAAGATGATATAATTTTAAGGATTAAGAGTATCTACTTCTCGATTATAGTATCCAGGATTTATATCAATTGAACGGTTATGGATTTCTTCCTGAAGAGGTGCTAAATTGCCTCTTCAAGAAATTCATACCCATTCACAGCAAATAATTGCCTTCCATGAAAGGACATGACTCTTTGTCATATGACAGTTATTTCTTTACCCATTCAGACAAAAGCAGTTATCCAACAGGAAAAATTGTATCCACATAAGCGACACATGGCATAGGTACTACATATACAATCATGTCACAATCACTCTCAATCAACAAAAAAAAAAAAATGTAATAAAACATCAGGGTACCATGGCCCAAAAAGTTTGAATCGAGTGCAAAAAAAGACTAAGGCTCTCTAGACAATGCGAACGTGCGAAGTGCTAAGTGCACTTAATAAAGCACCCAAGCAGCCCTACGGCCCACACCGCGCGCGTGTGCACGAATGGTGCTTTGCACCGTCCTTGAGCAGATTTGAACCCTGGTTGCATAAGCAAAAACCTCTTGTCTTATTGACTAGCTATACACATTATTTATGGAAAGTTTAAATAATTAATATATTTATTTACTTTTTAAAAGTAATTTTTATTTTTGAAATTTATTTTTATTCTAAAAAACACAACAATCCCCCACAATTTTAAAAATAAAATCAGATTCTAGAACGAATGGCATATCAGTATCAATAGGTGCATAAGTAAAGGTATCTTTTGGATTTGAACCTTGACTTTAGTGTATACGTATCAAAGTTATGTTAGGTACTTAGTGACCTATTAGTCTTGAACTAAGGACTTTACATAACTCACCGGACATATAACACACGTCTATTCATATATAATTGGAGATCTAAAAGTTCGCACATTTCTGATCTTGTTTGTATCCTTATTTCATGAGTATTCTAGAGACGATCTTAATCTTTTCAAAAGTAGCCTCAATTCTTTACTCATATAGTTAGATCTACAAAGATGATTCTGCTTCATCTCATCAAAGTCTGCTTATAGATCTACTAAGAGTTAGTACTTAGCCTCTTATGATATGCAGAAACCAAACACTAGACTTTTAGGAATGAGACTCAAATTTTTTTTTTCTAGTGTATGTTTCAGTCACTTACTTGACTTGTTTGTCTCTTTGAACCTAACTTATATTTCAAAACATAGGTGGGGTTACCATCAAGAGTGAAAGTTATATCTTTATGGATCTTAGTCCCATTCCTTTAGTAGTTTTCTTTATTTGATCTCTTGATAAACCTTTTTGTCAAGGGATCTGCTAAGTTTAGGATAGATTTAACATATTCCACTATGATTACTACATCTCTGAGCAATCTTTTAACAAAGTTATGCCTTAGACCTACATTTCTATACTTACCATTATAAGTCTTACTCATAGCACGACAAAGAGTAGCCTGATTATCACAAAAGATAGATATGGCAGGAGTATGTTTTGGCCAATACAGGATTTTCAACAGTAGGTATCTTAGCCATTCACATTCTTTACAAGTAGCGCCAAGTACAATAAACTCACTTTCCATTATAGAGTGAGATATGTACGCTTATTTCTTAGATGCCCATGATATTGCTCCTCCTCCAAGAGTGAATATCCAACCACTTGTAGATTTAGATTATATGCTATCTGCATGCTAGCTTGCATCGCTATACCCTTTAAGTACAGCGGGATATGATTTATAACGCAGTCTATAATCTATGGTTCCTCTTAGATACTTTAAAACTCTCGAAATAACATTCCAGTGTATTTGTCCTAGATTACTGGTATGCCTGCTTAGCATTCCTATCGTGAATGTTATATCGGGTCTAGTGCAATTCATTGCATACATTAAACTCCCTATAGCACTCGCATATTCTTGTTGTGCTTTACATCTGCCAGTATTTTTAACCAATTTAATACTTGGATCAAATGGGGTTGACACCAGTTTATCATCATAATGATTAAACTTCTTTAACACTTTTTCTAGGTAATGAGATTGTGTTAAGGCTATTCCATCATTAAGATTATAAATCTTAATACCTAATATTACATCGGCTTTACCCATATCCTTCATTTTAAAGTTGGTACTTAGAAACTTTTTTGTTTCTTTTACACAGTCCTCATTTGGTCCAAATATTAGTATATCATCTACATATAGACAGATAATGATTTGACATTTAATATATATGCACTTATCTGCTTGGTTTACTCTAAAACTATTAGATTGTACTACTTGATCAAACTTCTCATGCCATTGCTTAGGAGCTTGCTTGAGCCCATAAAGGGATTTGACCAGTTTACACACTTTCTTCTCTTGCCTAGGTTGAATAAAATCTTCAGGTTATTCCATATAGACTTCCTTATCTAGATCACCATTTAAGAATGTTGTTTTGACATCCATTTGATGAATTACTAGGTGGTGAATTGCTGCAAGAGCAATTAAAGTTCTAATGGTAGATACACAAGCAACAGGAGCATATGTAACGAAAAAATCGATACCTTCCTTTTGTTTAAATTTTTTGGCTACTAATCGAGCTTTAAACTTATTTATGGTTCCATCAGGATTGAACTTTCTTTTAAAAATCCACTTACATCCTATAGGCTTTGAACCTAGTGGAAGATCGGCTAAAAACCAAGTGTTATTTGAGACTATGGAATTCATTTCATCGTCTATGGCTTCCTTCCAAAACTGTGCATTAGGAGATGAGAGAGCTTCACTAAGTGTTGAGGGATTACTTTTAATACTTAGTGATAGAGTAATCTCCTTTTGTATTTCATTTATATCCCCTTTTATAAGGAACATATAGAAATCTGGGCCAAAAGATATTTCTTTTCTTGCCCTTTTTGATCTCCTTGGTTCATTTCCTTCTGGATGAGTGTTAAATTTATTATGAAAGCTATTAGTTTCTTCATTCATTGGTTCTATTATATTTTCATCTACTTGCCTTTTTATATGATTATTCATATAGTCTTTGTATACTGTATTTTAAAAAAATATAACATCCCTAGACTCTATAATAATATTTTTATCAGCAAAAGTAGATTGTTCCAAAATAAAAAATCTATATACAGGACTATTAATCCCATAACTCACAAAAGTACATATGATTCCTCTAGGACATAACTTTGATCTTTTAGAATCAATTATCCTGACTTCTGATATACTTCCCCATACTTTGTAGTAATGAAGATATGATTTCTTTTTTTTTTCCACAATTCATATGGGGAGATATCCAATTTTTATGTGGGATAACATTTAAAATATGGTTTGCTATTAATAATGCTTTCCCTTACAAATTCAATGGTAATCTAGAATTTATCATATCGTTGATCATCTCAACTAATGTCCTATTTTTGCATTCTGCTAGCATTTAAAATACGGCTTGCTGTTAATAATGGTCCCCTCCCCCCTCCCCCTCAACAAATTCAGTGGTAATCCAAAATTTAATATCATACAATTGATCATCTCAATTAATGTCCTATTTTTGCGTTCTGTCAGGCCATTTTGTTGGGGTGTGTAAGGTACCATAAATTCATGGCATATACCATTTGATTCACAAAATTCATTGAATTCATTAGAAGAGTACTCACCCCCTCTATCATTTCTGAGGGCTTTATGTAAGTATTATGTTTTCTAGCTCCTATGATTGTCAAATTTTGTAGTGCCAAAACCTCTTGGAATCTGTGTCTTGTGTAGCGCATCTACATATTCAAGACTGTGCATCTCATGTACAAGAACAAAGGTCTTTACCTCAAGAACTTCAAATGCAAGATTACATGTTCAAGTACAACATCAAGTGTTAATTCAATCTTTCAAGCTTCAATAGTTTAAGTTTTCAAAGCTTCGTCCAAGTCAGGACAAATTTCTTTACTTTGAACCTCAAGCTCAAGCTTCAATGTATTTCAAATTCAAGCTTCAAAAAGTCTCAAGATCAAGCTTCATCATATGTCAAGATCTCAAGCTTCGTGATCTTTAAAGAACAAATATCAACTGAAGCAAAAGAAGATTCAATATTCATACATCATTTATAAGGTATGAATGACCCTAGATTGACCATAAGATAGGTCATTTTGAATACATAATTTGATTGGGTCATTTTATAAGTGCATAGTCTATTTTTCGACTAGTCTTAGACTATGTTCGACTAGTCCTAGCACTGGCTCGACCAGTCAAAGAAATCATCGACTAGTCTTAAGTTTGTTACTTATTTTCGGAATTTTTTGTTACAACCTCGACCAGTCCTGGAGACTGCTCGATCGGTCGTGTGAATAGTGTTCAACCAGTCCTGCAAGCTTGACTCAAAGTCCAGCAACTAAAAATGGTCCCACACAACCAGTCGTGGACAGGACTCGACCGGTCGCGGAGGCCACTCGACCGGTTGAGCAGGTCCTTCGACCAGTCGTGGAATGGCCTGATCTTATCGCGCCCAAGTTTTTAAAAGTTTGTTGGTCC